>NW_026652292.1:24994224-25036866 GCF_009828535.3 Hylobates moloch | reverse complement strand
AAAAAAAAAAAAAAAAAAAAAAAAAAAAAGATTAAATGACACGTGTAGGGTGAGGAGTCAGAGAAGCATGTATCCAGCATTTACTTAAGACTGAATGCCAATGTGAGTCACTCTAATGGAAGGCAGCCATGCTCATGCAGTGGAGAGTTCTGTAGAATGGGGAACAGGCACATGTAGGGCCTTGGAAATGGGAGTCCCAAGCATGTCTTGGCCTCTATCCAGCTAAATATTTGTCAGCATACTTCTGGATTGTTGAGCTAATTTCTTCACAGTCTTGCGTTTCAAATTAAATAGGAAGATTTAAAGCAATTCTGAAGCATATTCAACATCTTGAGAGCAGAGACAATTTTCTTTTCAATACAATATGATAAATACAAGTATAATGCTAGCAATTGGTAGTTGTTAAACATATGCTTTCTGAAAGAATTAATATTCTATTTTTTTAATACCTTGATATCTTTTTTTTTTAGAAATAAGTAATATATTCGTTATAGGAGTGGTTTGAGTATCATATAAGTAATGCATTTCCTTTCCAGAGATTCTTGTGGGTAAAGCCTGAATATTAAAGTAGCTCACCAATAACTTTTTTCTCTATAAAAGACCAATTAAAATTATAAAATGAGAAATAAAGGAGTTATCACATATCTTGAATATTAATCACCACAGATTGCAATATACTTTAGGTTAAAAAATAGCACTACTATTGATAATCCCCCAGATGTTACTTTCTTTCTTAAACGTTATTTTAAAAAAACTTTAGAAAATATGCACCAATTGGGCTTGCTGTACTGGTTGTATTTTTATAACATGTACTTACCTTTTTTTTTTTTCTTTTAGGAAATTGATGTTTTAACTTCTCTTAGATGTAATTATGAATTGATCAGCATTGATGGAAATATAACTATTCATTGCTTAGGCATACACTGGCATGTACTATGTTGGGGTAATATGTCTAAATGTCATTTTATAACACAAATGGAATTAGAGTAAAATATTTTAATGAATGTATTAATTCATTCATTCTCAATTATTATGAGAAGATAATTTATCTGGAGAAAAAATAAAAAAAAGTTTTCAATTATAAAGATTAAAGAGCATTTAAAATGTCTCCGATTGGGGATTCACTTCTCAGAGATCTTTACCTGGATTTAGCAACTGAGTCTTTCTGTTTTGAAAAATTCCCCTGCCAAGTGAGGAAGGTTATTGAATCACTACAAATGTTGGAATTCAGGAAAGATTTTTGTCCCAATTCCTTCCCCACACCAGTGGATAAAGAGTGTGGGTCAATCCAATAAAACTTATTCTACTGTCACTTATATTTGTATAAAATAAAATAGAATTCTGCAGAGCTTTGCACAGTATTAAGTTTAGAGGAGGAGAAGAGGACAGAGAAAAGGAATTGGGGCAGGTTACATGACAGCAATGTTTCCTCCGCCACCTCAGAAAGAGTGCATGTACTTCTCTCTGCTTGTTTGTCTCATGAGTCTGGATGCTCAAAAGCTTAATTTTACTGCCCTTATGATTATCTAGTAGGAAGCTGAGAACGAAATGAAGATAGAGAGTTTTCCCTTTTTTTCAAATTAATAGCAAACTTGCAGAAGTGTTTCTATAATTATAATATTTCTGCTGGAATAAGGAATACTCATATTCATGAAGAGAGCTTGATACATCTTTACTGGTTTTGTTCCTTCTTTCCAGAGAAGTCTAGAAAAATCCAGAAAATATACTTTTCTCTTTACTTTTGAAGGCTGTAAGGGATCAAATTTCACAAATTTCTTTTATAATCTATTTCAAGGTTTTACTGTTGATGTCATGAAGACAGTCATTTCTGCAGTCAAAAGAATTCTGTTTTTATTAAAGCATATTTTATCCCTTTATTAGTGCCCAATTATTAATTTACTGGCAACTTAAACCAATAAATATCTTCCTCTAAACTATTAAACACATATTAAGTCAAACTTACTACATTTTCAAATGAAATTTATGATTTTGCAAATTATTTTTGGTTTATAGGACTCACTGTGAATCAACATATGATATTGGAGGTGCAAATGATTCAATCCTAAAATTACACTTTGCTAACTGAACAATGCCAATTCTCTTAGCTCTCCACATTGAGAAAAGTTTAATATCTATGTTTACTTTATCAGGCTGTTGGATAGTTAAATAAAGTTGCATACTCACAACTATGATATTTCATATGTTCCTATTATCTACTCAGTTCAGCTTGGTTTTTCACTTTTAATTGAATCAACATATAAAAAACTATACTCTAAAATTTGTTGACTCAATTATTTGGATATGTCAGCATATATTTTGAATAAAAAATAATGAGTGACCTTTCCATTGTCTTCTGTGTAGTAGATGAAACCTAATCCACTGTCTCACCAAATTTTGCATCTTTTCATTTTCATCAGCTGTGGCATTTATTTCTCAAAATCCCATATAAGATTAATAGGGATACCTCAGGATATATATTTCTCTAATATTTAAAATTGATATTTTATCCTACCCAAAATGACATTTAGGCGACATATTATTTCTATATAAATATAATGGCATTATTAATGTATTTATTTTTAAGCTATGTTTAGTTTAATTTAAATATTCACTTACTAAGGTTAGCTATCACAGTTAGCATTTTAAGCACACTTTGATCCATTTCTGAGAATGATGATTGGTAAGGGACATGCAACAGGATATCAGGAATGTAGCTAGAGTTGGAGAAATCAAAAATCACAAACTCCTTCCTCTTAGAAAAGATAATTATGGTGTTTCAATCACAGAGACCCTCTACAACTATTCTGACTTTTCCCAAGCTTTTTGAAAGACAAAGGATAAGACCTTAAGTAGTATGATTTGCAGAAATTTACTTTAGAAATAGCTCATGAGGGAATTCAGTTCCTGTATGAACCAGCTATATGATCATTGGTAGAGCTTCAAGTAACTGGAGACTCTCGATGCTAAACTCTCTTGATGCCTACTGTTATTTCCTAATTGAATGAAAATATGGGAAACATTAGATCTGAGAGGTTGAAGACACTCAATTATTGTAAAATGAATGAATATATGAATTATAAATCTAAGATGATATCTTAGCATTACATCGATATATCTCTTGATTGAGTTTTTCTTTCTGAACTCTCCTCTAATTTTTACACTAAGAAAATAATATTAACTCACAGGATTTTGGAAATTGAATGACACCATCTGAGAAAAACCACAATGTCATATATTCACTCAATACATGTTCTTATTACACACAAATTTACTGAGTAATTGCTGCCTGCAAATCATTGTTCTGTGTGGTCAGAATGTATTAGTAAATAAAATGAATTTACAATTTTTTATGATGATGACAAAGACAACAATGATATTATCATTATCATCGTACAAATAACTAACAATTTTATAATTTTTGATATGTGACAAGCAATATTATAAGTATTTTATATCTAACATAATCCTTCTCTAAAAACATTGAGACAGAAATTTTTAGTTATCTGCACTCAATACATGATAAATTCAAATATAGTGAGATTAAAGCACTTGCTCAAGGTCATGAAGCTAGTAGATGGTAGAACTGAGATCAAAGCCAGGGAGTCTGGCTCCAGGATCTGTTCTTCACCATAATGCCACCTAACTATACTAAGTGACTATTAGTTGATTCTCCCAGTCTACTATCTGAAAAAAATCTGATAGTTAAAAGTTACAGTGACTGAGAAACAATCCTTTATTTTTACCTAGGGAAGGCTAGAAAAGTTTAGAAGAAAAAACCAAGATTTATTTTAAGCATTAATTTTAAATCATTAAGGACTAATAAGCATGAGGTATAATTAATCTAAGTAATTTGTATGGTGTAAAATTGTTCAGTTACATGGATTCTTATATGTTTAGAATGCTCGTAATTTGTGGAAGAGAAAGATGACCACTGTAGAGCCTAACTAGTTTTCTATGATGCCTGCGGGATATAGGGTAGGACGGCGACTTGGATGCCCAATAACAAGGAAGGTCCCAGTGGGTTTTTTCACACATTTTTTCTGTCTCTATTGTGCAGTCATTCAATTATAATTCATAAATGAATGATTTAATTAAATTAACACCAACATACACACAAAAAAGATATGCATTATTCTGCCTTAGGTAATAAGCCAAACCCAAGTTAACAACTCAAGCTTTCGCCTTTGAGGTTAATAGTGTCCTTACTGAAAATAATTCAATAAATATTAATGAATGCTGACTAAGACTGTGTTTATGGTAAATATTGGTGTTAGAGTAGTAAACAAGTTGGAAGAATATTATTAATGCAAATCTCATGCTAAGATTGCTTTAACTACATAACCAAAACAAGTAGATCTAAATGATATAATATTTTAATATCAAAAACTTTTTATGCTCTTCCAGATGGTGAATGTAAATTATAATATTATTATTAGTTTTTCTAGACTTCTAGACTGTTACTAAATTATTAACTATGAAAATCAGTAAACTGATTCTTCATTTATGTATTGGTTACCTCGAGTACACAAAAATACTATTTCACTCACCTAAACATGCATAAAGTGGACTCCTGTTCAATTGAAAAGCAACACACAAAATAAATGTATTTTTAAGAAAAATTTAAATAATCCTGGATGTAAAAAATACATGTTTATCGCTAATCATAGGTACATTTTCCCTCAGTATGAGAATGATATTTTAATACATTATGCTAAAGAAAAAATGAGCAAAACATTTTTTAAGATAATTTATAATGTCAAGTCATGCATGAGAGTAATGAGATTAATAATAGAAAGTATAGATTTATTCTTTCTCTGGATGATAAATCATGACAAGTCATTACAGTCATTTAATTCTGGTGCAGTAAAACCGTGTGATGGCAAAGAGAATGGATAATACTATTTAGAACAGTTCATGTCTAGCTGATGTGTTAAAATTAAGTCAGAGTTGTTAGTAGTGTTCTAAAATTGTTTTACATTAATAGAAGTCTGGCATATAAATCATATAAGAATTGAATACTCTCTCTGAAGATTTCAATACAGTACATGAAGAGAATATTCCAAGATGAGCCAATTTATCTTATAATTTATGACTTTATGACTCATACATTGATTGAACACTTTCATGAAACATATCCTTAGTCCAAAAATTAAGTTATAATAAAGTAATAAACACAAAGATCACAAATTTCATTTTAATCAGTCCATAACCATTTGTATCTTTATTATTTCTATGTAAACTCTCATTTTATTTTTTAAATAATTATACATTTATAAGTATTATTTTAAAGTTATGTAAACATCAGGCCCACAATTCAAAAGTTACAAAGGGATTTTTATTGGTCGCCTCTGACCCATAGTCCTAGTAAATTATTTGGAATTGCCGAGTGTTACGAGTTTATTTAGTAGTCTTTAGGGGATACTTCTCACATACAAAGTATACATATTTGCTTTTATATTCATTTATTCACTTCCCTTTTTATACAAAATTTAACATAATATACACACCATTCCAAACTATTTTATTTTACTGTTGTGAAGTAAGTCTTGGAGACCATTTTATATAGCATAAAAATAACCATTTGTTAAATTCGGGTGGCCTATTTTATGTTAGAAAACACTTACTAAAAAATTTAAAAAGTGAGATATATTAATATGTATACATTTGAATTAATACATTAAAAATAAGATCAAGTAATAGGTCTAATTGGTATTCTAATATTGAAGTGTCTGAGTTTAAACCATATTTTGAGATATTCATGAAAATGTAAAGTACAATAAAAAAATCTAAGATTTCTACTTTTAATTATATTCACAGCTACTCTGAAAGTATTATGACTTGTGTCCTGTGATCATAATTTAAGAAAATGCTCAATTTTAGAGCTTAGTGTGAATAATTTGTTTGCTTGCTTGCTTTGTTTTATTTTCTAATTCAAAATCACAGATCAACTGAATGCTTCTATGTGGATCTGTGGACCCCAGGTACAGACCCTACTGTTGAAGAGAATGCAGAGTCTTTATTTTTGTTTTTAAATTTGTCTGTTTAGAAAGTATAATCACTGATATCAAAACTCTGAAAAAGTATACATTAGTTTTATGTTACTTAGTTTCTATCTGGCAAAACTGAATATTAAGAAAGTACTAATCTGCATAAATACTCAGTTATTCTAACTTTACTTTCTGTTATATATTTGCTTTCCATTATAACATGAAATAATATGTTATTCCATTATATAACATGAAAGAGTTCTTATAAGTTCTTAATGGATACTGAAATAATGATATAAAATTAAGACTGTCAAAATCTATAGTTAATGTTATACCCATAATAAATTAAATTTGTTACCATTATCAATCATCTGATTTTAATAGCATTTCTGAGAATGAAAAATATTATCTTTTGAAAGATGTATTAGCTGAAATCATGTACATCTGTATTATGATTGGTGAGAGTTTTTTCAAATAATAATGTTAAAAGAAACATAGATACATCATTATAAAATGAAATTAACCCAGATCAATTTACATTTTAACCATCATTACACAGATGTAAATTTAATCTTTTAAATGCATTGAAATAAAAGCTGATTTCAGAAGTTTGGTTTACTTACATGTGGACTTTGGCATAAATTAGCAAGTGAGATTTTATAATTCTATGAGGATAATTTCACCTTTATTGAAGAGCAAATTTGTTAGAATATAAATTATAAAATCTTCTCCCATGTAAATTGATGGCATGCTTTTTTCAAGTTAAAACTAAGCAAAATAAAATGTTCTCTAGATAGGTTAAAAAATTTTCTCTGGCCTCTTGGAGGTATTTATTAAAATGTCACATTCTTAGTGAGGCCTTTATAGGCCAGCTTTTTTTTTTTTTTTTTTTTTTGAGACAGAGTTTCAGTCTGTCACCAGGCTAGAGTGCAGTGGTGCAATCTCGGCTCACCGAAACCTCTACCTCCCAGGTTCAAGCGATTCCCCTGCCTCAGCCTCCCAAGTAGCTGGGACTACAGGCGCGCCACCAATCCGGCTAATTTTTTGTATTTTAGTAGAGACGGGATTTCACCACATTGGCCAGGATGGTCTAGAGTCTAGATCGCCTGACCTTGTCATCCACCTGCCTTGGCCCCTCAAAGTGCTGGGATTACAGGCTTGGGCCACTGCACCTGACCTAAGCCAGCATTTTTAACATTGCAACCCCATACTATTCTTTCCCTACTTTTTGTTTTCCTGTGCACTTAAATTTGTAAAGGATATCATACATTTTATTTATTTATTTATTTATTTGTTTATTTATTTATTGAGATGGAGTTTCGCTCTTGTCCACTCTGGAGTGCAATGGCACGATCTCAGCTCACAGCAACCTCTGCCCCCTGGGTTCAAGCGATTTTCCTGCCTCAGCCTCCCAAGTAGCTGGGATTATAGTCATGCACCACCAGCCTGTCTAATTTTGTATTTTTTTAGTAGAGACAGGGCTTCTCCATGTTGGTCAGGCTAGTCCCGAACTCCCGACCTCAGGTGATCTGCTCTCCTCGGCCTCCAAAAGTGCTGGGATTACAGGCACGAGCCACCGCACTCGGCCGGATATCATACATTTTCTTTTTCCTGTTTTCTCTTGTTTACTCTCCACCCTGCCATCTAGAATACAAGCTCCAGGGGTGGGGATAGGCAAAACAGGGGGAAGACAGGGCTTTGTCTTTCTACAGCTCAGACTATAACTTGCCTGACACAGGCTAGGCACTATATAAACCTATGTTGATAGAGTCTAATTAGTGTTTATAACTGCACTAGTGTGTCCAAACCTCATGAGCTTCCCTTCTTAACTACCTATGTCTCAGCCTGGCCACTTTTAACAATACACCCATTTAACTAGCGACAACCCCAGCAATGATTCTCACATTGTAGCTAAGCATATTGGTACCTTGGCATTATTACAAAAATTTTGAATCAAAAGATTTGTATTATCTCTAGACCTAGTGCTCCAGGGACTATTCTTAAGGGCCTTAATTGTAATAATAAAGATTTCTGAGCTCTAGAATTCTGGACTAGTTTCAAACACTTGGAAATTCTACCTTCCCAAATTTAATTTAATGCCTTCACTCTATAGGTATGCTAATTTCTAACACTTGTTCTAACTACCATGTCAAAAACCGATGCATTTTTCATTCATTCCAGCATGGGGAATTGGGGCTCAATACCCAATAAATCACAGAGGTCCATGGTATTTGGGATCTCAAAGTGATTTGGATTCAGACCAGTGGTTTTTATGGATGACAGCACATACGTATCACTTGGGGAACTTTTAAACTCCAATTCCCCCAGTCCTCAAAGTCCATAGTTTCACTCAGACATAAATAGTGTTTAAAACTCCCTGGGTGACTCCACTGTGCAATTCGTGGGCCAATGTTCTAGCTCTGTTGCATCACTAAGAGTTCAGGCATTCTTAATCAAGGTCTGAACACTCCTTAAATAATCAATATATTCAATTTGATTCCTACTAAAATTTAGCCATGGGCATTTCAATTCTACTTAGTTGCCACACATCACAGAACAAAATTTGCAGGTTGCAAGGGAGTCTAACAAGAAAGATAGAAAGTTGTTGTGTTGCCTTATCAGTCCAGACAATCTGGGCTAAGATTTTGTCTTCTTTTTATTACAAGTCACAAGACGTTAGAAAAAACAATACAACCCCACTATGATTTCTTTTCTCTAATTATTGCTTTATTTTAGTGGCCACAAGATGCCTGTCTGACCGTTAGTAGGTATTGCAATTTGAGTCTCAAAAAGATTAAGCTCCAGCAGGCAGGGTCTGTGTCTGGCATTCCCAGTTTCTGGAACAAGGCCTGGTACATAACATGCTATGGTGAACAAAACAGAAATCTGGCAAAGGCTTAAATGGCAGATTAATAGCATTGTCTAATGGTACTCCATCTCATGATTTGTAAGAAAGTATCAAATCCTTGCATATAATCACGATACTCAAAATAATTCAAAATACCTCATATTTGGGGTTGGGTATATGCAATTCCTTTCTACAATTAGTCGTTGGGTCATAATTTGACTCCACATAATTAGGTGTATGTTGTAAGGCTGTCGCTAACCAAGGGAAAAAAAAAATAGAATCTCAGCATCCCAGTTATCACTCCCCGACGGAAATCGTTCTCAACATTGGCTATGCATTATAATAATGTGGGTAGCTTTAAAATTTTTCCATACTCAGTATACCTTTGTATATTCCAAATCAATTTCATCTGATGTTCTGGGTTTGTGGACTCAGTTGATCAACCTTTTAAAAGGCTCCTATACATGTGATTCCGATATATGGGCAGGATTTAGAATTACTAAAGTAGGAAAAGCCAAATTTTCTTTCATAAAGAATTATAGACACTAAGTCACTTAGCAAGGAAGATCACTTATCAAATAAAACAGCACTAATGAACTTGGAAGGAGATATTTCTGAGTATTTTTCCTGTGCTTTCACATTTAGATGACTCCCCTACTCTCTCTTGCTGTCTGTTTTTCTTTACAGTGTTCTTTCTGAACCTCCTGTTCCCAAATGGCTTATTCATGTTTTCCTCCATATTTTTCAAATGTTAACATGCGCCTATCTGAATCACCTGGAAGCCTTCTTGGCCCTATCCCCAGTGTTTCCATTTCAGAATGTTTGAGATTGGGCTCAAAAATGTAAATTTTTATTTTCTTCAGAATTCAAAGGTATACTCTAAGAATTGTAAAGCAATCATGATCATCTATGTCAGATTGTTTTTATTACCTCAAAAAGAAAAAGGAATCCTCATACATTAGCAGTCATGTCAATTATTTATTCTAGACATTTTATGTAAAGGAAATAGTAAAATATGTGTTTTTTGTGACTTCTTTATCTAAGCATAATGTTTTCAAGGTCCATTGATGTTGTAGCATACATTAATATATTATTCAGTTGCATTACTAACATTAATTTGTATGACTATATATTTTATTTATTCATTCATTAGTTGCTGGGTATTTGTGTTGTTTCCACCTGTAGAATATTATAAACAATGTTTCTAAAGGATTCATGTTTTTATATTAATCATGTTTTCATTTCCCTTGTATATATACGCAGAAATGAAATGAAGGGGTCATATAGTAATCTATGATTAACCTCTGTTGAACTGCCAGCCTCTTTTCCAAAGTGTCTGCACCATTTTACACTCACACCAACAGTGCATAAGAGTCCAATCTTTCACCATAAGTATGATATTAATTAAAAGGTGGTTTGTAGATGCCTTATATCAGATTGTGTGCATTCCATTCTATTCCTAGTTTGTTCAGTGTCTTTATCATGTAAGCACATTTGATTTTTTTAAATAGCTTTTGCTGTGTCTATTGAGATGATCATGTGTTTTTTTTACCCTTATGATATTAATATGGTTTATTATATTAAGTGATTTTCAGATGTTAAAACAACCGTGAACTTCGAAGAGAAATCACATTAGTCAGAGCATGCAATTCTTTTGATTTGAAACTGGATTTGGTTTACTGGCATTTTTGAGAATATTTACGTCTATATTCACAAGGAAATTTTTTTCTATAATGTCTTTATCTGGTTTGGGTGTCAGGATAATACAAGTCTATAGAATGATTGGACAGTATGTGTTCCTTTTCTACTTTTTGTAAAAAAATATGAATTATTGATTTTGATTTATTTTATTTTATTTTTCTTTAACTTTTAACTTCAGTGGTACATGTGCAGGATGTGCTGGTTTTTTACATAGGTAAATGTGTGCAATGGTGGTTTCCTGCACAGATCATCCTATCACCTAAGTATTAAGCCCAGTATCCATTAGCTATTTTTCCTGATGCTCTTCCTTTCCCACTCCCATCCTCTACAGACCCTAGTGTATGTTGTTCACCTCCATGTGGCCATGTATTCTCATAATTCAGCTCCCACTTATAAGTGAGAACATCCAGTGTTTGGTTAACTGTTCCTGTGTTAGCTTCATCCATGTTCCTGCAAAGGACATGATCTCTTTCTTTTTTGTGGCTGCATAATATTCTATGGTGTATATGTACCACATTTCTTTGAAATCCATTCTATCATTGCTGGGCATTTGAGTTTAGTCAACAGGTACAAAATTACAGATAGGAGGAATAAGTTCTGATGTTCTATTGCACAGTAGAATTACTACAGTTAAGAATATTATATTGTATATATCAAAATAGCTAGAAGTAAGAATTGTAAATGTTCTCACCACAAAGAAGTGATAAATGTATGAGGTGATGGATATCCTAAATACCCTGATTTAATTTTTCCACAATGAGTACATGTATCAAAATATCTCTCTGTATCCCACAAATATGCACAATCCTTCTGTGTCAATTAAAACAATATTCTATAAAAATAAAAATTAAAAAATTAATGATCAAAAATCTTTCATGAAGAACATAGCATACCTAGAACAAAATAAACCCCAAACAAGAAGTAAGGCCATATTAAAGAGCAGAAATCAATGAAATTGAAAACAGAAAGAAAATAAAGAAATCAATGAACAAAAAGTGGATTAATTGAAAAGATTAATAAAATTGATGAACATTTGGCAATGTTGTCCAAAAAATAGAGAAGTTGCAAATTACTAATATCATAGATATAACAAGAGGTATCACAGAGGACTTTGAAAGATCTGTTGGAGACATCAGAAATATAATCTTGGAGTACTAGGAATAAAAATACACACATAAATTAGACAACAAACAAAAATTAATCAATTTCTCATAAATACAATTCACCCAAATGAAATAGATAATTTGATTAGCCCTAGTCTACTAAGAATATTAAATTTCTAATCAAAGAACTCCTCCCAAAAATCTCCAGAATAGATTATTTTCCTGGAGAATTTTATAAAACACTTAACAAAGAATTTACACCAATTCCATGTAGTCTTTTCCAGGACATATTGCAACATATTTCATAAAACTAATATTATTCTGATATTAAAATCAAATAATACAAATATGCATGCCAATATATGTCATAAATATAGATGAAAAGTTCCTAGCAAAATGCTCACAACTATAATTCATAAATAAATGAAAATAATTTTATTCCGTGATCCAGTGTGGTTTATATCAGAGATGCAAGGCTGGTTTATATTTCAGAGTCGATTGATATAATCTATTAATAGACTAATGACAAAAAGCTCTCAAATCATATGAATCAATAAAATGAGGTCCATATATTTTTTGGTAAGAAATAAAATAAAATGTCTTTTGGCAATTTTAGAAACAGTTTAAGATGTCATATCAAAAACCTCCCCTGTCAAATATCTAAGTCAAAATGTTTAAGTTGAAACATAGCTTCCTTGCAATACCTTAACCATTTCTAAGAATTTAATTTTTTTATCAAATTCCATTATTTTTCTGGAAAAAACGATAACTGCGATTACTCAATAATGGTGTCCATAGTTTTAAATATGTAGGTAATTTCCATGTACATTGTATATTGTATTTTTAAGACCTTTGTTTCATGTTAACATATGTGTTTATGTGTGCATATTTAGGAATTTAAAAGTGAAAATATGTAAACATTTCAGCTTTTGCCTTTTAAATAATTATTATGTTTATGTCACTACTTTACTTTTGTTAAACAGTTGGAAGTTTATGGAGTCAGGTATCAAGGTATTTTTCTGGCATTCCTTATTGATGTAATTTTTATGGCTAATCTTCCCCCACATATATACACATACACATGGACATACATATATGTGTAATATTTTATCATTATTGTGAAATTTAAATTCTAAATCCACATGAGATTTATTTTGGTGTTTTGTATGCCACATAGATCTCACATTGTAATTTCTAAAAACAGTATAATTTTGAAAATATTTTTTTCCACGTATTTTGGATACATTCTTGATTATATCAAAAGGTTTCTTAAAAACTTCGTTGTTTCATGAAACATTGCAAACTTCATAATGACAAATCTATTTAGAAAAATAAGATTAAATAATAAGTTTTAAATATAAAATTATTCCCTCATTCAAGCCTTTCTTCCTTATATCAGATTCTACCAATTCAATCAATATGTTTGAAGGACAGACACATAATAATATTTGGATGCATTAGACAAAAGGTGAAAAATATGTAAAATTTACACAAATGTACCAATTAATTATCTTGTTTAGAACTTAAATGTGAAGACTGAATGAAAAAGAATCCATTGGCTTGCAGTTGATATCTTATGTTGTTTCTGGTAAGGAAACTCAAATTTACACATGCAAATTATTTTAAAAATTAGTAGAAAATAATTTGAATTAATTCATTCTTCTATGGAATATTAAATAATATAGCATTTTAACCAGAGCTTTTATGTCCATAAATATTAGTTTTTAGTTTTGATTATTTAAAATCACTTATACTTTAATTTGCGTACTTGGTTTCATGGAAAATTTTGCCTATTTTACGTTTTCAAACTTAGCACTAAAAACAGAATATAATTCCCAAGGAGATTTCTACAGAGAACTTATTAGATTATGAGATGATGATTCATTTTACAGTCAGTTATAATACAACTGAGAAGCTAGAAAACAAAACAGAGCAGAAAAAATCACAAAACCTAAAATAGCAAAGATAAGTTCATTCATTTTAAATATTCTTATATTGAATACATATTTGTTACAAAATAAAGTTTTGCCTGATTTACACATCCTGTTGTTACTCCATGAAAACCATGAATATCAGAAAGGTAGGTGTCCTTATTACCACTTCATTGAAATAAAAATTGGAATTTAGATATATTCATACAATGAAGCAGAAATATTTTAATGATAAATTGCCTCTCAAGCCTTTACTCATAGTTACTGCCTTCAGTTTGGATGTATTTTAATGCATCTGTACCTTGCTTTTCTAGTATATATCCTTCAAAAAGTAACAAAGTAGATTTTAGGTGTAGTTTCTTAAAATCAAGAACATTCCTAATGAAGGAATGTCTAGGCAACAAAATGAAATTTATTTGACCCAACATGGAATTTATAATAGGAGAATTTTATAGCTTAGACAGTAAAAATAGATGAGAACTATTTAATATTATTTTAATATTTTCTAAGTAAACACTGTATTTTAGCAGAAGAAAATTTTAGCAATGCATCCTGATAGAAAAATGATTACAATTAACAATACTGGGTGAGAACACAAAAATGTAATATATTTCATTTCATATATTAGAGTAAAGTTGTTAGGATTAATGGAACAAATTATGATTTCACAATAATTTCACTTAAATGGAACCTCCAATTTCTCTGATATGACATAGATCTAGAATTTATTTCACACAAAAATGTATAACTGAATGTGTGTGTATCGTCTATAGATTGGATTTCAAATTCTGTTAGGAAGTTTGTTGGTTCAAATTTGAAACTGAGTTTCCCTGATGCTATTTTCTGAATGTTTGTGTCCCCCCAAAATTTATATATTGAAATATAATCCCCCAATTATACTCTTAAGAGATGGAGACTTTAGGTTGTGATTAAGTCATGAAAGCAAGCAGAGTCCTCATGACTGGGATTAGTTCAGACAAGAGACCCATGGAAGCTTGTTTGCCCATTTCGCCATGTGAGCATACAGCACAAAGCTCATTATCTGTAAAGTAGAGTGCAAGCCCTCACCAGACAACAGATCTGCTGGCATCTTGATCTTGGGCTTCCCAGCCTCTAGAACTGTAAGAAATACATTTCTGTTGTTCATAAGCCACCCAGTTTATGGTATAATATCACAGCAGCTCAAACAGACTAAGGCACTTAATAATGAAAATAAAATAAAATGGTTCATTGCAAGACTATAAAGTTTTACCCTGTACAAAGACAGAATTAGACTCTAACAAGAAGTAGCTTTACTAGAAAGTTTTCCAAACAATGTTTAATATTGTCATTGTGTTACCTCTATTATGAGAATGTTTTCCTGGTCATTTATATCTTGTTCATCACTACGTTAATAATTTAAGAATAGCTTTCACACAATTACTACAAATCATTGTGTGGATATTATAACAACTCCAGTAACTACCATTTTGTTTAATGACCTCAAGATCCATTTTATTCAACAAAATTATTCTTTATTATATGTGAGGAAAGAAACTACATATTTACAAATTTTAAATGTGCTTATTTTACCATAGATATATAAGGTAGCTACAAAAGGCCATTGTCTAAGATTTAGTGCACCCATATAGACATATTAATTATTGCTTCCTTGATTAGAAGAATTTCTTTGACATTAATTGTATAGTATTTATCTCTCTTAATATCTGTGTACAGACCTATACAGACATCTGACATCAAAGTATAAAATACTGCTTATTTATCTGGCAGTACATAATTTTGAAACAATGAAAAATAATGTCAATTGCTTAAAAGTAAACCTTTTCTCTAACGAAAGTTAAAAACATTACTATCTCAATATTTTTGTTAGGAACATAGCAGTCAGTGAGCATTATATAAATAAAAAGTCACCCTGATGAGCATAATAAAGAAAGAGTTCGGTGGCCTAAAGAAGCAGTTTTGTTATTATGTAGTAGACAAATAGGCACCAATGGACATAATTATTTCCTTAAATATGTTTTAAGGGGAACATAAAATACAATGAAATTCACCTTTCCAGAACATGTGCCTCTTTAGGGTAAATTTACTTTTCTTTCCTCATTGAATACAAATTACAAATGTTAATATCATCGCTCTTTTTTCTTCTCCCTCCCAACTCTCCTTTTTGACTAGACCAATGTCCAAGGCTAGTGTGCACTTTGTAACTCCACTGCAAAGCACATTTACTTCCTAATAATCTGAGACTTAAATGCAGTTTCCTTCAGGTATCATTTTTTTAAGGATTAATAAAATATGGCCTATGAGACTATTATCTTTCTCATACCTGCTTTTCCTTCAGATGGTGTACAGGATAATCACAGATCCGATTGTTTAAAGAAATATTCCTATATTCTTAAAATAGCCAGTAATTTTCACATATAGGTTAAACAATAATAAATTAATATAAATTCTTAATTATAAGTTCCCTGGATCATTCATTAATGTATTCATTAAGCAAATTTTGGATGAACATTCTATAACATTCTTTTAGGTTCCGGTTATACAAATATTTGTATCAATATGTCATATTTATATTTATATTAATGTCCAGGTGAATGAAAATTTTTATTTTAAAATTATTTTTAAGTGTTATCTTTTTATGATGCTTTAAATCACCAATATTTTACAAATGAAATGTGTTCATTTATTCATTCATTCCTCTCTGGGAACTTAGGATATAATATTGAAGAGACACGTGATGAACAAATTAAAAATTCATAGCCCTTCACTCAATATGCTCCTGAAGAATGAAACCTTGCCTAAAGACCAGTCTGACCTCAGGAACTCTCACTCCAGCTCCAGATCTGGAATGCCAACTTCGGAATGGAGCTACAGTGGCCCTGACCCACAACAAGTGAAGTTTTTTTGCTCATCATACAAGGTACCTGGGAGACTGAGGATTTTAAACATTGAGATATAATTCATATGCCATAAAATTCACTCTTTTGAAAGTGCACAATTGAGGCAAGAGACAAGATAGTTAACTAGACTCAGCCGGGAAGAGCATCTCCTACCAAGAAACCAGACTGTCAAGAAGACCAGCATACTCTGAACAAATATTTGGAAGGAAGTCATCGAAAATGGAAAGAGGGGGGATTCAGACTCTGAGATGAAGGCAGAGGAAGCTGGGATCCCCACATGGTGTTACCAAGAACCGGGACTCATTCCTGGCCCAAAGTGGCTCCTAAGGATGGGCTGATTTAAATAGAAATAGAGTGAACCACTCTCACTACAGACCAGCAGAATTCTAGCTTCAGCAGACCTCACAACCCTCATGGACATTTGAGCTGGCAGGAAGAGCTGTTTGGAGAGTTGGCAAGGACAGGACTCCAGACTGTGTGGAGCCTAGAGGGTTTGGCCTGGGAACAGCAGCAATGAAGCATGGTCAGTTATGCCCTCCTGTAGGTGGTTTTGGGATTTATTGACTATCAGACCTGTACAGGAACCGAACCTAACAGGGCAATCTTGCCAGTGGAATGGGATCAGTCTGATCTGATTTCACCCCTGCTTGCTGGCCTCTCCCAGGGTTCCTGCCTGACCACACCCACTTATGGCAAAGCCTCAGATGCCCAACTGGGGCACTTCTCAGTGGCCACTGCCATAGCTCCTTCACCTGCAAATCCCACCTAAGCATCAGAGAGCTTCTGCAAACAGGTACCTTCTAGTATGAACCTGCTTGGTATCTCCCCCCACTGCTGTGTAGGCACACACTTGCCTGCAGCATCCCGCCACCATTTTGTTGGTGTGCACACATGTGTGGACCCAACAACTCTACCATCCTGCTGCCTCTGCCATGTGCAAATGCAGACCCCACTGCTGCCAGAACAAAGTGCTTTTGCCAGCATCTCCATCAAAGTGTTGTTGCCAGTAGACTGGGAACACTTCACCCCTTTCAGTAGCAGGTGATAAACCTTGAGTGGCCACACAATAATGTCATGGGCCTGGTCTCACACCCCAGGCTTAGAGCATGCAGCATAGGACTGCAGAGCTGAGCCTTGCTTCCCTGATATTGTCCAGAAATGAAACCAGTTGACTGAAACCAACTTATACTACAGTCAAACCCCCAAGGGTACCTATGAATGTAAAATCAAAAAGCCTCACCTGAAGGACAGTGACTTTAAAGAACCACAGATCAGAAAGAACTAGTGCAAAAACTCTAGCAATGCAAAAAGCCAAAGTGTCTTCTTACCCCCAAATGACTGCACTAGCTCCCCAGAAATGATTCTTAACCAGACTGAAATGTCTGGAATAACAGACATAGAATTTAGAATCTGAATGGCAATTAAGATTATTGAGATTCAGGAGAAAGTTGCAACACAATCTAAGGAAAATAAGGAATCCAATAAAATTATGCAAAAGCACAAAGATAAAATAGCTATTTTAAGAAGGAATCAAACCGATCTGATAAACTTAGTAAAAGTTTAGCTCAGTACAAGAGCTGAAAAACTTAGTACAGGAATTTCATGTCTACAAGAATTCTTAATATAATCAAAAATATTCACAGCAAAAGTGATCAAGCTGAGGAAAGAATCTCAGAATATCAGAGCTTGAAGACTGTTTCCTCAAATAAAATCAGTCAGACAAAAATAAAGAAAAAAGAGTATTAAAGAATGAATGAAACGTCTGAGAAATATGAGATTACATAAAGAGAACAAATCGATGACATATTGGCTTCCTTGAGAGGGAGAGATAACAAGCAAAACAGAAAACATATTTGAGGGTATTTTCCATTAAAAAATTCCTGAAACTTGCTAGAGAGGTCAACATGCAAATTCAAAATATTCGAAGAACACATATGTGATAGGAGGTCAGACAATAATCTTCAGAACACAAATTCATCAGATTCTCCAAGGTCAAGGTAAAAGAAAAAGTATTAAAGGCAGCTAGTAAGAAGGGGCAGGTCACCTACAAAAATAGCACCATCAGGCTAACAGCAGAACTTTCAGCAGAAACCCTAAGAGCCAGAAAGTATTGGGGGTCTATATTCAGCATCGTTAAAGAAAATAAATTCTGTACAATAATTTTACATACAGACAAACTAAGCTTCGTATGCAAAGGAGAAATAAAACCCTTTGTATATGAATAGACACTAGGGGGATTTATTACTACCAGGTACACCTTACAAGAGGTCTTTAAGGAATCACTGACCATGGGAATGAAAGACCATTACCAGACACTGAAAAAACACAATTACATAGAAAGTTTATACAATAAAGCAACTATACAATCAAGTCTGCATAATAACCAGTTAACAACACAATGACAGGATCAAATCACACATATCAATATTGACCTTGACTATAAATGGGCTTAATGTCCCACATACAAGGCATAGTGGCAAGTTGAATAAAGAAACAAGACCCAACTATCTACTGTTTTGCAGAGAGCATTCTCACATGCAATGACATCCATAGGTTCAAAGTAAAGGGATGGAGAAAAAATCTACTAAGCAAATGGGAAACATAAAAGAGCAGGGATTGCTATGCTTATTTGAGATAAAACAGATTTTAAATGAACAATAGTCAAAAAGGACAAAGAAGGATATTACACAATTAAAATAATTCAACAAGAAGACAACTATCATAAATATATATGCACTCAACACTACAGCACCCAGATTCGAAAAAGAAGTTCCTAAAGACCTGTGAAGAGACTGAAATAATCACAATAATAGTGACAGACTTAAATACCCCACTGATGGCATTTGGCAGATTATTGAGGCAGAAAACTAACAAAGGTATGTGGGACCTAAACTCAAAACTTGACCAAATAGACCTAATGGATATCTACAGAACATTCCAACCAACAACAACAGAATATACATTCTTCACATCTGCAGATGGCACATACACTAAAATTGAGCACATGCTCAGCCATAAAGCAATTCTTTCAACAAAATCAAAAACACCAAAATCATGCCAGCCACACTCTCAGACCACATTACAATAAAAATAGAAATTAGTACAAAGATCTCTTAAAATGGTGCAATTACGTGGAAATTAACAACCTGCTCCTGAATAACTCCTGAGTAAACAATGAAATTAATGCAGAAATCAAAAACTTCTTTGAAACTAATGAAAACAAAGACACAACATACCAGAATCTCTGGTACACAACTAAAGCAATGTTAAGAGGAGAGATTACAGTGCTAAACACTTACATCAAAAAGTTAGAAAGATCTCGAATGAACAACCTGACATCACACTTAAAGGAACTCGAAGAAATAGCACAAATCGATTCCAAAGCTAGCAGAAGAAAAGAACCAAAATTAGAGCCCAACTGAATGAAATTGAGATGCCCAAAAAAATGCAAAAGATAAATGAAACCAAAAGTTGTTTCTTTTAAAGCATTTATTTTAGGTTCAGGGGTTCATTTGCAGGTTTGTTAAACAGCTAAATTGCATGTCACAGAGGTTTGGTGTACAGATAATTTTGTCACCTAAATAGTAAGCATAGTGCCCAACAGATAGTTTTTAATCCTTGCCACCCTTCCACCCTTCGCACTCAAGTAGATCCTGGTGGCAATAGTTCCCTGCTTTGTGTCCATGTGTACTTAATGTTTTGCTGCCACTTATAAGTGAAAACATTCAGTATTTGGTTTTCTATCCCTGGCTTAGTTTGCTTAGGATGATGGCCTTCAGTTTTATCCATGTTGCTGCAAAGGACATGATCTCATTCTTTTTAATGTCCATGTGGTAATCCATGATGAATATGTAGATTTTCTTTATTCAGTCTACTGTTGATGGGCATCTAAGTTGATTTTGTGTCTTTGTTATTGTGAATAATGCTGTGATGAATACACAAATGCATGTCTTAAAATAGAATGATTTATATTCCTTTGGCTATGTACCCAGTAGTGGGATTCCTCGGTCAAATGGTGATTCTGTGTTAAGTTCTTTGAGGAATCACCAAACTGCTTTCTGCAATGGCTGCGCTAATTTACCTTTCTACCTGCAGTGTAAAAGCATTTTCTTTTCTCCATATCCTTGCCAGCATCTGTTATTGTTTTTTACTTCTAATAATAGCCATTCTGAGGGATGTAAAATGGTATCTCATTGCGGTTTTTATTTGCGTTTCCCTAATGATTAGTGATGTTGAGCATTTTTTATATGATTCTTGACTGCATATCTGTCTTCTTTTGAAAAGTGTCTGTTCACATCCTTTGTCCACTTTTTAATGAGGTTATTTGTTCTTTGCTTATTGATTTGTTTAAATTTCTTATAGATGCTGGATATTAGCCGTTTGTCAGATGCATTGTGTGGAAAAATGCTCTCCCATTCTGTAGGTTGTCTGTTTACTCTGTTGACAATTTCTTTTGCTGTGTAGAAGCTCTTTAGTTTGATGAGATCCTGTTTGTCTATTTTTGCTTTTGTTGTAATTGCTTTTGGCTTCTTCGTCAAGAAATCTTTGCCCATTGCTATGTCCAGAATGGTATTGCCTAGGTTATCTTCCACGGTTTTTATTGTTTGGCATTTTACATTAAAGTCTTTAATCCATCTTGAGTTGATTTTTTATATGGTGTAAGAAAGGGACCCAGTTTCAGTCTCGTGCATATGGCTAGCCAGTTAACCTAGCACCATTTATTGAATAAGTTGCCCTTGCTTTATTGTTTCTTTTTGTCAGCTTTGTCAGAGATCAGATGGTTGTAGTTGTGCGGCCTTATTTCTAGGTTCTCTAATCTGTTCCGTTGGTCTATGTGTCTGTTTTTGTACCAGTACAATGCTGTTTTGCTTACTATAGCCCTGTAGTATAAAGTCAAGTAGCATGATGCCTATAGCATTGTTCTTTTTGCTTAGGATTGTCTTGGCTATTCTGTTTTTGTTTGTTTGTTTTTGTTTTGTTTTTTGGTTACATATGAATTTAAAAATAGATTTTTCTAGTTCTGTGTTGTATACTGTGGAAAGCAGTGTGGTGATTCCTCAAAGACCTAAAACCATACCTACTATTTGACCCAGCAACTCCATTACTGGGTATATACTCAAAGGAATATAAATCATTCTATCATAAAGACACATGCACAAATATGTTCACTGCAGCACTATTCACAATAGCAAAGACATGGAATCAACCTAAATACCCGTCAGTCATAGACTGTATAAATAAAACGTGATACATATATACCATGGAACACTTTGTAGCAATAAAAAAAGGTGATCATGCTCTTTTCAGGAACATGAATGAAGATGAAGATCATCATTCTTAGCGAACTAAGGCAGGAACAGAAAACAAAATACTGCATGTTCTCATTTATAAATGGGAACGAAATGATGAGAACACATGGAAACATAGAGGGGGACAACAAACACTGGGGCCTACTGGAGGGTGGAGGGTGGGAGGAAGGAGAGGATTATCAGAAATAACTAATGGATACTAGGTTGAATACCTGGGTGGTAAAATAATCTGTACAACAAATCCCTGTGACATGAGTTTATCTGTATAAAAAACATGCACATGTACCCCTAAATTTAAAATAAAGATTATTTAAAAAATGGAACAGTGACACAAGATTTTGTGTGCAATTTCACAATATTAACACATTTTCCTAAAACTCAACACTAGGTTCCCTCCAAGAGCTTGGTGCACCTTTATGGGTCCCAGGTAGAACCCCCTGACTTAATTTTACTTTCCGTTCTTAATGTAAATGGTTTTCTTTAGAGAAAAACTTGGATGTCTACCCTCCATGATTATATGTGCCTTGCCAACAGCATATCTTTTCTTTATTCCTGGTAAGTGAAGAATATTTCAAGATACAAAAGATACTGGAAAGCATTGTTTTACTTATTGTTATTAATCACATCTTCTTTAGAAACTGTTTTGTGAATCAAGTATGTGTACCAGAAAATGTATCTGCTTCCTTTTGTAAATCAATACAACAAACAAATACATGTTGTTTAAATGCTGATGTCATATCCTCAACTCATCTGCCTATTTTGAAATACCAGAATACCATGAATGTGTTTAAGAAACAAGTAATGCATCAATGTAGATAAAATATTAATTTAAAAAAATTAGGTTTATCAAATAGCCTTGAGAAATTGTGAGAAACAAAAATAAAATATTGATGCATTAAAATATAACAGAATTAGGTTTTACTAAATTTTGATGGTATGATTATATCCATTTTACAATGCAAGAGCTTGCAACATAATTCGTAAAACAGAGAAAATGTCTGCACAGAAATGTCAGAGTTATATATACATGAGGCACTCAGTCACCCTTGCTCATTACATTTTCTTTCACTGAGAATTTTAAGAAAATAATATATTTAAAACATTTTTAAATATGAATATTCACATTATATTTGTATCTTTAAAATCAAGAACACTCAAACATTAATATTTTACAATGCTGAAAAAATCTCTGCCCCCAAGAGAATGTGATATGATTTTACAAATTATTCATTTTATAATTTAAAAGCTTATTGTCATCATATGTCTCCCAGACTACGTGCGTGTATATGCACATATACACAAACATATACATACATATATGCACACAAAAATGTTTATATATGTAATCTTAGGCTGATAACATTTGAAACTTTTCTGAAAGAACAAATAAAATACTAAAAAGCCCAAATGTGTTCATATAAATATATATATATATACACACACACACACACACACACACTTAGGTTTTTGACATATGCATATCAGAGTATAACATATATATATATATATCAGAGTCTAATCAGAGTATATCTCTGATTTCTGATTTCTGTGAATCTTGTTGGCTTTATAGACAAGATTTTTAAAGTCTACATCATGACTTTTAAAAGTTACAGGATGAATTCCTTCATGCAGCTGATTTTTGATGATTTCACAAGGACAAACTTTAGTTATTTGAAATTCATCACTAGCATTTTCCCAAAGATACATAAATAGTATGGTGCAGCACTGAATTCATTTAAAATGAACTAATCACAAAATCATATCATGATGAAATATGTGTCAAAAAAATGGCATAGCCATGTTTATCGTAAACCAAGCATAGTCATCCACAGTCATTAAAGGTGGTCAGTTTGCAAAATGAAAATGAGATTTAAGGGTAAATATTCTTATTTATTCCAGTGGTTCAAACAGAATAGCAAGCATGTGAGCCTATCAATACCTAAACTTTTGTAAGGTTAAGTGAGAAATTAAGGAAAGGGAATATAATCATACTTTTTAAAATAAGGCAAGAAATTGTTTCTATAAGATAGAGCTATGATTATGCTATATTATAACATTGATAAAATAGTGGACAACAAAACAAAGAGAATAAAAAGTATGAAACTAAGTCATTTTAAACTGTGAAACTCCTATTTGTTAGAAAAACATTACAAATCCATGGGTATATCAATTCAATACATCTTATTAAAAATGTAGCTATTCATAAGAAAAAAATAAGGTATGATTCCATCACAACACATGAGACAAAATTCCCAAATAAGTGTACCATATTAGTCCACTCTCACGCTGTTAGGCTGTCAATAAAGACATACCCAAGGCTGGGTAATTTATAAAGGAAAGATGTTTAATTGACTCACAGCTCAGCATGGTTGAGGAGGACTCAGGAAACTTACAATCACGGCTGAAGAGGAAACAAACACATCCTTTTTCACATGGCAACATGAAGGAGAAAAGCTGAGCAAAGGGGTAAAGTCCCTCATGAAACCATCAGATCTCATGAGAACTCACTCACTATCACAACAGCATAGAGGTAACAGCACCCACGATTAATTTATCTCCCATCAGGCCCCTCCCACAACACGTGGGGATTAATTATGGGAACTACAATTCAAGATGAGATTTGGGTGGGGATGCAGAGCCAAACCATATCATTCCACCCCGACTCCTCCCAAATTTCAAGTTCTCACATTTCCAAACACAATCATGTCTTTCAAGCAGTCCCCAAAAGTCTCAGTTCACTCCATCATTAACCCAAAAGTCCAACTCCAAAGTCCAATCTGAGACCAGACAAGTCCCTTCTGTCTATGAGCCTGTAAAGTCAATAGCAAGTTGTTACTTCCTAGATGCAATGGGGGTACAGGCATTGGGTAAATACACCCATTCCAAATGGGAGAAGTTGACCAAAACCAAGGGGCTACAAGTCACATACAAGTCCAACATCCAGCAGGGCAGTCAAATCTTAAAACTCTGAAATAATCTCCTTTGTCTCCATGTCTCACATCCAGGTCACACTGATGCAAAAGGTGGGCTTGCATGGCCTTGGGTAGCTCCACCCCTGTGGTTTTGCAGGATACAGCTTCCCTCTTGGCTGCCTTCATGGGCTGGTGTTGAGTTCCTGTGGGTTTTCCAGGTTCATGGTGCAAGCTGTTGGTGAATCTACCATTCTGGGGTCTGGAGAACAGTGTCCCTCTTCTCATAGCTCCACTAAACAGCGCCCCAGTGGGGACTCTGTATTGGGGTGCCCACCCCATATTTCCTTTCCACACTGCCCTAGCAGAAGTTCTCTGTGATGGCTCCACCCCTGCAGTAAACTTCTGCTTGGACAATCAGGTGTTTCCATACATTCTCTGAAACCTAGGTGGAGGTTCCCAAACCTCAATTGTTGACTTTTGTGCCCCACCAGGCTCAATACCACATGGAACCTGCCAAGGCTTGGGGTTTGCAACCTCTGAAGCTATAGACTGAGCTGTACCTTGGCTTCTTTTAGCCACAACTGGAGCAGATGGGATGCAGGGCACCAAGTCCCTAGGCTGCACACAGCTGGGATGCCCTGGATCTGGCTCACGAAACAATTTTTTCCTTCTATGACTCTAGGCCTGTGATGGAAGGGGCTGCCATTAAGACTTCTGGCATGCCCTGGAGACATTTTTCCTAATTGTCTTGGTGACTAACATTTGACTCCTCATTACTTATGCAAATTTGTGCAGCCAGTTTGATTTACTCCCCAGAAAATTGGTTTCCCTTTTGTATCGCATTGTCAGGCTGCAAATTTTCCGAACTTTCATGATATGCTTCCTCTTGAATGCCTTGCCACTTAGAAATTTCTTCCACTAGATATCGTAAATCATCTTTCTCAAGTTCAAAGTTCCACAGATCTCTAGGGCAATGGCAAAATGCCACTAGTCTCTTCCCTAAAACATAACAACAGTCACCTTTATTCCAGTTTCCAACAAGTTCCTCATCTCCATCTGAGACCATCTCAGCCTGGACTTCATTGTCCATGTCACTATCAGCATTTTGGTCAAAGCCATTCAAAAAGTCTCTCAGAAATTTCAAACTTTACCATATACTTCTGTCTTCTTCTGAGCCTTCCAAACCATTGAAACCTTTGCCTGTTACCCAGTTCCAAAGTTGCTTTGGCATTTTCAGGTATCCTACAACAGTGTCTCACTACTCAGTACCAATTACTGTATTAGTTCATTCTTATGCTGCTAATAAAGACATACCTGGGACTGGGTAATTTATAAAGGAAAGAGGTTTAATTGACTCACTGTTAAGCATGGCTGGGAGGCCTCAATAAACTTATAATCATGGTGGAAGAGGAAGCAAACACGTCCTTCTTCACATGGCAGCAAGAAGGAGAAGCACCGAGCAGAAGGGGGAAAAGCCCCTTATAAAACCATCAGACCTCATGAGAAGTCACTCACTATGATGAGGACAGCATGGAGGTAACCACCCCCCAGTTTCAATTACCTCCCACCAGGTTCCTCCTATGACTTGTAGGGACTATGGGAACTACAGTTCAAGATAAGATTTGGGTGGGGATACAGCAAAACCATATCAATTTAGGACATAAATATTTAAAGAAAAACTCTCAAATAACATCTAGCAAATAAGATACTATTATTGTGATATTGAGTAGAATAGAAATAAAATGAAAGTAGAAGGATTAAAATGAAGATTAAAATGTTATATATAATTTAGCTTTTTCTGAACAAGGAAAATGAAATGAATAATATTAAAATATCAGCAAACAATTAAGGGAAGATATTTCAAAGCATGTAATTAACCAAGAATTTTTAACCAAAATATATTGTAGAATTTCTTCAAAGCAACAAGGTTAAAAAAAAAAACAAAAATATGGAGAGGATATAATCAAACACAAAATTAAAGAATTCAAAATGCTCTCAAAATAATTAAGTGAAAAGAGGTTGAATTTTACACACAATTCAGACAATACATAATGAAACAATAGTGAGATATCATTTCACTCACATCATATTAATAAACTGGTTCTTTAAATAATAATCTTTATTTTTTACAATATCTTGTATTTTTGCAAAATAAAGTTTATTTTGTATTTGACTACGTTTTTTAGTCATGTGCTGCATAATGATGTTTTGGGCAATGGCAGTCTGCATATATGACTGTGGTCCCATAAGATTATAATTGAGCTGAAATATTCATATCACATACTGACATAGCTGTTGCAATGTTGTAATGCAACACATTACCTTTTCTATGCTTAAATAAGATTAGATACACAAATACTACTGTGTTACGATTGCGAACAGTATTCACTACAAGAACACGCTATACAGGTTTGTAGCACAGGTGCAATAGGCTATACCTGTGTAGCCTAGGTATATAGTGGAATATGACATCTAGGTTTGTGTACGTACATTCTATGATGTTCTCATGAAAAAATTGCTTAATGACATATCTGAGAACATATTCCCTTTCTTAAGCAATGCATGACTACGTTTTAGATTTACGGAAAAACTGTGAAAATTGTTCAGACTTCCTTTGTAGATCACACCCAGGTTCTTCTATTATTAATATATTCCATTAGACTTGTTCTTTTATTGATTGGTTTATGAATAAACCAATATTTATACATTATCACTAACTAAAATCTGTACTCTATTTAGATTGCCCTAGTTATTTAGTTTCCCTTTTTTTTTTAATTCCAAGATCTCATCCAAGATGTTTTCCTTATTAGACTAAAGTTATTCGTTTGGGGGAGGAAGACCACACAGATTATGTGGATTTTTATCAAAATATATCAAAGATACATGCTATTCATGTCACATCACTGTTGATGTTGACACGTTGACCTTGATCGCCTGGATATGGTAGTATTTGTCAAGTTTCTCTACTCCAAAGGTAATATTCTCCTTTTACATACTGTACTCTTTGGAGAAACTTACTATGCCCAGCTAACACATCATGAGTGCAGTTAATTTTCACTTTTTTGAGGATGGAATGTCTATATAAATTATTTGGAATTCTTCTACATGCAATATTTGTCTCTTATTCTTATTTATTTATGTTTTCAAACATTTATATCATAACAGATTCATGAATATTTATGTTATAGTCTGGTTACATTCAATAACACATTTGTGGTTTTTTTGTTCAAATTGTTCTGACTGTGGCTATTAAAAGCTATTTCTTTTGGTTACTGTTTCCCTGGTTATGGCTAGGTTTTGGCATATTATCTCGCAGTATTTTTTTTTAACAAGTCCTCACTCTCTGGAACTATAAGATACTCCAAAATAATCTTGTGTATTACCTACCGCAGCCTTACAAACAGCCATTTCTTCAAGGAGTGCTTGATCCTTTTATTGTAGAATTATATTACAAATCAAGATCCGAGTGCTAGATTTATGTATGATAACTGGAAGGCCCTTGCTTCCAGGTCCTCTCTGCTGAAAAAGCAATTAAATATATGAGTGTACTATCAAATGTATAAATATAAATACATGCCTAAATATGTATCCATCTGTACCTATAGTTAACTACACATGAACTTACACGAATGTCTCCCACTCTAATCCTATAGCACATGGATTTGCCTCACCACCCCCCTTACTTTTCTAAAGAGTCTCACTCCATCAATGAGAAATCTGACTCCCAATATTCACCATATATTTGCTTTATTGCTCATTTCCAGTACACATATACAGCAGTGTCAAAAATGTTAATCAATAACCTTGCAGGACACAACTTTATAACTAGATTATGGTGCTTATGGGCCTTTTCTTTTATATTTAGTCTTACAAATTTCAACTATTTTCAAAGTTACTCGAGCAACAGCTTTCTCCCCCAATGTCCTTCAATAAAGTTGTTTTATACATCTGCATACAGTTAAATCATTTTGTCACATTCTGCGTTTCATTCTGCAATCCCCATCATCAATGTTTCTTTAATTTGCATACATAAGCATCCATTTTTTTTGTTGTAGAGTGCAATTGATTTTGGCATGCATAGTGTCATGTTTCCACAATTACATTTGCATATAGAATAGAAACAACAACAACAGAATACAGGAGAATCCCTGAATATGCAGGAATTAATGATACGTTTAAAAAAGAAACCTGAAGGGAAATTTAAAAGTATATATATTTTTAAATAGCAAGGAATAAATCAAAAGTTAAATTGGAATATACTCTTTCCCTGAAAAAGAATAAAAATATTATCTATTAAGATTAGCGAATGCAGCTGAAACAGAAAATTCACCCCACAGGTGAAACAGGTTTTGGTGAAATCGTAGACCAAAAGGGGCACTGGCACAGTGTTGGTGAGTTTAAGTTCATGGCGTAAATTAGTTCAGCCACTGTGGAAATACTTTTAAATTTTAAATTCCCATTGTTTAGTAAGATATAAAATGCAAAATGATTTTTACATGTTAGCCTTGTGTCATGTGACCTTCTACATCACATAATAGTATCTTGGTGAATGTTCTATATGAGTTTGAGATGAATAAATATTCTGCTGGTGTTGAGGATGGAGTATTCTATCAATATCAGTTAGGCAAAGTTGATTGACAGTGCTATTCATTATCACTACATCTTTATTGATTTATTCCTGTTTGGTTTACCAATTATTTAAAGAGGAATGTTAAAGTCAGTAATTTTTTTTCTGTAAGTTACTGTCTTTTGTAGGTTGACACTGTGTTGTTAGATGTATACAAGTTAAGGATTTGTTATATTTTCTTGAGGAATGACCCTTTATCATTATGTGATGTCCCTTTATTAGTCCTGAAAAATATTTTTATTTGAAATTCTGCTTTGTCTGAAATTAAAATAGTAACTCCAGCATTTTTTTTCACTGATGTTAGCATGGTATACCTTTTCCACTTTTCCTTCAAACTATTTGGTTCTATATTTAAGGTCTATTTCTTGTAGACATATAGTTGGGACTTGTTTCTATAAACATTCTGACTGTCTCTACCTTAGAATTAGTGTATTACTGCAGTTCCCATTTACAGTTACTTTTAATATAGTTGAGTTAAACATTTCTTAGCCTTTGTTTATAATCCTGTCCTACTTATTGCACCTTTCTTTATTTTTACTTCTTCCCCTTTGTTCAGACTTTTTTTGTTGTTTTTATTTAGTATTGTAGATAATTGAATTTTTCTCTCATCTATTACCATATTAATTATATCTCTCTTTATTGTCTTTAATGGTTGTCCTACAGTTCTCAACATACATTTTTAACTAATGTACTGTAACTTCAAATATCACTACACCATTTCACATATAATATAGGTAGCTTTGAGTGTTATAACTTTCTCCTTCTCATATCTTATATCACTGCTTTCATTTCACTTATCCATAGGTTATAATTACCCAGTACACTGTTATCCTTATTACTTTGAACACAGTTATTTGTTAGATCAATTAAAATAAAGATTAAAAAATATTTTATCCCTATTGATTCCCTCTCTGATGCTTTGGGTAAATCTAAATTTCTGACCTATGTGATTTTTCTCCTTTCTTAAGAAGATTTTAAAACATTTTTAAAAGAAATTTTTGCTGATAATATATTTTCTCTGTTCTGAGGAGGTATTTTCCTCCTCATTTTTGAAGGATAATATTACTGGCTATAAAATTCTAGGTTGCTGGTTATTTTCCTTGAAGACTTTACCACATTGTTTTCTTATTTGTATAATTTCACACAAAAAATCAGCTGTAATTATTTCCTGGTTTCTCTAAAGTTAGGATAATTAGGCATATACATATAGTTACATGGTATTTATAAATAATAAATCATATCACTTAATTAAAACAAAACAAAAACCTTTGGAACACAGGATATAGCCTTGACTCCACTTTTCACTCTTGATGTTATCTACACCATACTCTGATATATCCTTTCTCACAGGAGCATGGTTTTGTCAACTTATTCCCTTTGACATCTGGTTTTAAATAAGTTTTAGTGAATGAAAGTTACTGATGAGAGATTGGAATTCAGTAGCTAGAGAGAAGAAGGAATATTTATAATATTTTATTTATAAGAGATTAAAAAATAAAATAAATAATTATAAGTTATTTTGTTATACATAACAAGATCAGTGAATTTCTGATTAAAGATGAAAAACTGTTAACCATATTATTGTTACCACTCTTTCATTTTCTCCTTCTCCTCCTCTACTTTCTCTTCTTCTCCACTTCTCTACTCCTTTTTCTTCCTTGATCTCTTATCTTTCTTCTTCTATAGTTTATTTCCTTCTTTCCCCATTGTTGTACCTAGTCTTTAAGGGTGAGTTGATTTCCTTGCTGGTCTTCCTTCAAGTCGAGAATGAAAGACCAGAAGCAATCAGAATTTGGTAAACTATTTTTAGTATTGCTTATATCAAAATAGTACACAATGAAGCTATTTCTAGAAGTCATTATAACTACAAACATTTTCCATTGTTATCTTCTTTGCATCTTTATCTTTAGTCAAATCACAGACAACAATCTAATGTATACAATAGCAAAATATAGAAAAAAGCAACTACAATTTGCAATTAAACAGTTAACGGTATTCTACTTCCATTGTAGCAAGGTAAAAGAAATTACTACTAAAATACAAAATTTTAAGAAGAGCTGCAAAAATGTAAGAGAAGAATGGAATCAAAATAAAATTTACTTATGATAGAACATCCCATACTATCTTTGAATCTAAAGTATTTTTTCTTATCTAAATAATTGAGGGAGAAAGAGTAAGAGAAACTAAGTTTATAAATTGCGTGAGTTCCTGAATTCTGATGAAAATCTTTTTGACTTTTTCACACAGGTATATTATAGAAATCTAGAAATTAATTTCTAAATAAATATGTGTGCATGTGCAGGTAACAATTCTTATAGTATTTTAATGAAAAACTGTGCATACGGGAGGTCTTATGGTATAGAAATAAAGAATACTGATTCTGAGGTCAAACTGCCTGAATTTAAAGCCTATCTAAATTAGTGACCATATGATCATTTATAAGGAAATTAATCTCTAAAGTTAAAATAATAATACTAACATCAAACATGTTTATGAGTCTTAACTTATATGCATTAAAAATTCTTTAATATATATAATTTATTAAGTATTTAATATATGTTATATCATGGCAAAAAAACAGTCCATGCAATTTAAGCAAATATAATCCATGCCTACCATTATAGATTTTAATATCAAATAAATGTATATTTTGGTTTATTCATTTGCTTTTTAACTTTCCTAAAAATAAATGGAATTTGATATTAATAAATAACATAAAAATAAAACTGAAAATCAAGATAAAATATTTGGATCTTCACTGCTAAATTATTTAAAGAATTAGAGATAATAGATTGTTAATGGTCATAATCACATAATCATGATCATAGAAACTGACTGGAATTTAATTTCTAAATGGTTCATAGAAAGTTTCCATTAATTTTAATGTGCTTTCACTCTTCTGATTCTATTTTAAATCAATATTTTTGATAGCTGTTTAGTATTTTTATTGGTATGGTCAGTAAGATTTGGATATATGAATCAACATTTCAAGAGAGGAAAGAACAGATAAATATTTTCAAGTTTTGCCCTTAGCATTCTACTCTTTTCTTTCTGCAATGTTTCTGTTGAAAATCTCATTGACTGCCATTATTTTAACTTTCCCAGTTATGAGTATGTCTTAGTTCTGCATTAAATTTTCTCTTTAACTGGAGTCAGCATTTTCAACAGTTGCTGGTTTATTTCTATATGTAAAACACTTCCATTTAAAACATTATCTAGAGAAAGAGAACTAAATCATAAACATACGTTATAATTAGTTATAGATAAAGATAATGGAGTCTCTTAGAATTTATGTGACGTAACTTAAGGCACAGATTCAGTAACTGGAAAGGCAAAGGCTAAAACATATGTTTGCAATATAAATCCATTGCCCTTTGTATATGGTTCTCTTATATGTAAATGTATCCTAATGCATAACACTGTTATAATAATTCAGTTTTATTATATCACTATACTTATATCAACATTCATAACATGCACAATTGGTGTTTCATTCAGATTTAATTTATTTTATTAGCTCTTTCCAGCATTGTATATATGGAGAAAGCCCCTTACACTAAGTTATCTGAATGAACTGCTCTACATTATGCTTTGATGAAGGCATTATTGCTTTGTGTCTCTTTAGGGTATTGCAGATTCAAAAATATAAAGCTTATTAACATGAAACAGCTCCCTGAAGAAAAGTGTTCTGTGGAATCCAATGTTTACAAACATTTATAGCCCTATCCATTTAAAAGCTGTCCATTAGTTAGCAGTAAATCAGAATGATTTGCATTGAAATACACTATTACCTTTAGTGGCCATGCTGCAATGCACGCAAGTGCACAGACACACACACACACACAGACCCCACCCCCACACACACGCATCTGTATATAATATATATGATGTGGAATAATATTTTCTGCAATGCCTTCTTCTAAGTAAAAGAAATCCACTAACAAATTTAAAGAGAGATACATTATATATTTATTTTCATATTCAATCCATGACCATTTCTATAGTGGTCCATACCTAAGATTTCTTTTATCTGAACTCTGTAATTATTACCTTGAATTTTGAAAAAAATGATGATTTCAATCCTGAATAGTAATATTCATATCTGCTAACTGGATTGAATGAGTTTCAGTTATAACATAACAAGAGATATCAGGATTTTATACTAACATATGCATTTGTTAATTTATGAAATATATGTGAATACATGTACAATATAATCTAGTTTCATTAATTTATTCATTTATCTACCAAGTATTCATTAAGCTCACAAATGTCATATTTCTAACTCTTTACAGTAGACACAGGCTTGAAAGAAAAAAATTAAAGGAGGACACAGAAATAAAAAGTAAGGCAAAACTTAGTAAACAGATACAGACGTTATCCTTGTATAAGAAAAGACTGGCATCACACAAGAACCGTAACAGGTAAGGTGATAACTTATTGTCTCAACAACTTTTCTGCACATAAAAAAAAATGAGGCACTGCTTTTAGAAAATACTATTTGCCAAAGTAAAGAGGAATGTAATATAAAGATAAGGGAACTCTGGACTTCTGATGGAGTCTGGTTGAGGATGGGAGCTCTTACAGTGATAATTTTGATTTAGCAAATGAGATCAGACTTAAGAAAATCAGAGGTGAGCCTGTTATATGCTTCGCACATAGACAATGACAAATATATCAGAAGCAACTTAACTAAATGAGTAAAAACATAGTGTGCTGAGATTGGGAGATTGTCCAGTGCAAATGCTTAATTTTTCTCAAATAATTTTATATATGTAATCATATTTACATTAAAATTCCAATAAAATTACTAACAAAGCTCCATTTTATTTGAAAGCACAGGGTCTTTGGGATTAAATATACTTAGTCTAAAATATCAGTTCACTTGTTAATTGAGCTACGTACCCTTGGACATTTGACTGATTTTTCTGATCCAATGTCTTACACTGGGACAATAATGTTATTTAATGATAAAGGTGAATAAATGAGATTTCATGTATGAAATAGCCACTGTAGTATTTGACACTCAGAAGGTGCTTTCTGAATGTTCATTTTGCCTGTTTCTTCACATACTTAGTGACTGAGAGACCTACTTGATGAGCAAAATCTGTGCTCCTTCTTACAGAATTGTCACTGGGAAGTATTTGCCCAAATAGAGACTATATCCTCCAGACCAGTCGGTAGGTACATAAGTCCATGTTAATAGTTCTTGCACATAAATATGAATAATGTGATGTGTTTCCTCAGAATAGGAATGTTAAAATGCTGAATTTCAACTTTCATTACCAACGTGTAATGAGATTAGAAATCATCACTTTCATTTTTATAACAACATAAAAAAGTAAAACAAAAGAAAAACAAAAACAAAATCTATGGGACTCATCAGAAAATTTACCTAGAGGGCAGACTACAATCCTGAAATTTGGAGAGACAGGTGAATATAAAAGTTATGCCAAGATCTATTTATTTGAAACAGAAGTTGCTGGGGCCATAAACTGTAAAATATATTTAAATGCTAATATTATGAAAGCACTAATAAATGCTAATATTATGAAAGGCTGAATATAGGCCAGCAATTAGAGAAACTCTACGGGGCCACAGCCTTGTGGGTGAGTGGGGAGGTACTTCTTTTGGTTTTATCCTCAGCTACATCACCAGCATACCAGCGTAGTACCAGGAAGAGTAAAAATGATTTGTATGTGTGTGTGTGTGGCTCTGGTAGATGATGGGGGAAGAAGCAGCATTATGAAATATTTCCAGAGAGTCCTACGTAACAAAAGCCTTCCCTCCAACAGAAAAGTCCTTTACCAGAGCTTAATTTTACCTACAGGGAGGCATGTAATAAAATTATTTGCCATTTAGCTTTCCAATCTCATAAGTAATAAAAATAGATATATCATGCCAATATTAATGAGAAGAAAGCTTGAAAAGCTATATTATTTTCAGAAAAAGCAGACTTCATAAAACAACAAATCATAAGGGACAAAAGGAGCGTTGCATAATTATTAATAGGTAAATTCTTCAAGAAGACATAACCATCTCTATTGTGTACCTACTTAATAATAGACCATCAAGATATGTAAAGCAAAACCTGATAGAACTTCAAGGAAAAATAGGCAAATCTATGACTATATTTGGAGGCTTGAACACTTCTCTATCGGTAACTGACAAATTCAGCAGGCAGAAAATGTATGAAAATAGGTAAACTGAACAGCAGGAGCAGTCAGCTGAATCTAATTGACATTTATAAAATACTTTATCCAAAATAGCAGGACACATTCTTTGCAACATGAGACATTCACTAAGATAGACCAAATTCTGGGCCATGTAACACACTCAAACAAATTTAAATAATAAAAATCATACAAAGTATGCTCACAGACAATTCAGGACAATTTTCTAGGTGTCCTGAGTCTGACCTAGTTCTATCTTTTCCTCTTCTTATTTACAGTTCTCAAGAATAACTGTGGAATAATGCTGACAATGCAAAATCCTGAGATAAGAAAGAACTAGCCAGAATAGCCCAAGGTGTGTTCTAGTCCCTTTTAGAAACAACATATCCTTTAGTGTTTTAGCCCAGGGTGTCCAGTGCCATCCAGGTTATAAAACCCAGTGAACACTGCTTTCTATTTCCCTTCGGTTGTAGTGCAGGTGAAGCATATGCAGACACAATTCCACCTGCCCTGAGCAGCTTTCCTGAAACTTGAGGGAATGGCTTCTCCTGAATGATAGACTTCTGTTGTCTCTTATTTTCTATGTGTAAATAATAAACTCATGTTGTACAACTTCTGTCTTACTGGACTTGGGCAAGTAGTAAAAGTGCAGTTCAAGATGCAGCGGGTTACAACAGTAACCAGTGCACAGTGAATCTACTTAACAGACCACAGTGCAGTTAAACTCAGTCATAGAAAGATAGCAGGAAAACCTCACTATATTGGATTAAACAACACACTTCTAAGTAACACTTGGATCATGGAAGTCTCATGACAAATTAAAAACAATATTTTGACCCATCTCTACTACTCTGTCTCACCAGCTCCAGGAGTTCCCAGATGGCTCCATCACATCCTCTGTCATCCTGTGTCCTACAGGTGATGTGTAGGAAAGATGTCCTACTGGGATATCTGCAGGAAGGATGCTGAGTTACTCTAGAATCCAGGAAATGTTTTGCCTCCTTTGAAATTTAAAAATGAGTATTGGGAAATGAGGGCAAAGGTAGCCGACTGGATCCAGCCAGGAAGTTCTACTTCTACTGAAAGATAACAAAATATTGAATACACCAACATACTTTAAGCAGACCTCTGGAGATGAAACACCAAGTGTCAATAGTGAGGCAGCACAGAAACTGAGACTGAAGAGAGAGGAAGCTGGCAGCCCTGCACAGATATGCCAAATGCTTGGAATAGTTCCTGGTCCTGAATGGCTCCTAGGGAAGGGAGCATGGCTGTGAACATGGGGAAATATAAAAAAAGGTGCATGGCTTTGTAAGTGCCTACATGCCAGCCATTACTCTTAAGAAGCATCTACTGAATTAAAATCCAAGTTAATATATATCCCTATGAAACAAAGGCAAGAGATTACTCACAAATAAAGATCCTGTACATAACTTTGGCCATCTGAAACCATCTAAAATGAAACCAATTGACTATATTAAATTTACACTACCTTTAAAGACAAGCCATCTCAGATGAGAAAAAAATTAGTGCAAGCACACTGGAGATTCAAAAAACCAAAGTGTCCCCTTGCCTCCAAATAAGTCCACTAGCTCCACAACAATGGTTCTTAACCAGAGTGAAATTAATGAAATGACAAATATCGAATGCAGAATCTGGATAGCAAGGAAGATCATCAAGATTCAGGAGACAGTTAAAACTCAATTAAAGAAGGACAAAGAATTCTGTAAAATGATGCGGGAGCTAAAGGATGACATAGCCATTTTAAAAATGAACCGAACTGAAATTCTAGAATTGAAATATGCACTGCAAGAACTTCATAAAAGAGTTGGAAGTATTAATATTGGAATAAACCAAGCTGGAAAAGGAATCTTAGAGCTCGAAGATCAATGCTTCAAGTCAACTCAATCATAAAAAATAAAGAAAAAATAGTTTTTAAATGGATAAAATTTCCAAGAAGTAGAGATTATGTAAAAAAAAAAAAATCAAACCTATGATTTATTGATATTCCTGAGAGAGGAGAGGGAGTAACAAGCTTAAAAAAACATATTTAAGGATATAAACCATAAAAATTTCCCTAATGTCACTAGAGAGGTTGACATACAAATTCAAAGAAATAGAGAGAACTCTGGCAAGACACTGTACAAGAAAATCATCCCTGAGAAACATAGTCATTAGATGCACCAAACTCAGTGCTAAAGAAAGCATCTTAAAGGTAGCTGGAGAGAAAGGTCAAATCATATACAAAATAAACCCAGTCAGGCCAGCAATAGACCTCTCAGCAGAAACATTATAAGCCAGACGAGATTGGGGTCCTATTTTCAGAATCATTAAAGAAAATAAATTTCAATCAAGATTTTTGTATCCCATTAATCTAAGCTTCATAAGCGGAGGATAAATAAAATTTTTCTCAGACAAGCAAATTCTGATGGAATTTGTTACAACTAGGCTAGCCTTACATGAGGTCCTTTAAGGTGTACTAAACATAAAACCAAAAAAAAAAAAAAAAAAAAAAAGAAAGATACTACCACAAAAACACAGGTAAGCACATAGCAGACAGGCACCATGAGTAAGCAAGTCTACATAACAACCTGGTAACAGCACAATGATGGACTCAATATTACATATACCAATACTAATCTTGAATGTAAATGGGCTAAACACCTTACTTAGAATTAAAATATGTATGTACCCAACATTAGAACAACCAGATTTATAAAATATGTCCTTCTTGACCTACAAAGAGATGTAGCTTCACAATATTAGTTGGAGACTATTTGCAGACAGGTGTTATAAGCAAGCAAGTCCACATAACAACCAGATAACAACAAAATGACAGAATAAAAATCACACATACGTATACTAACCTTGAATGTAAATGGGCTAAACACCTCACTTAAAAGGCATAGAGTATCAAGCTGGATAAAAATACAAGAGCCATCTGTTCACTGTCTTTAAGAGACTCATCCCACATGTAACAACACCCATAGCCTCAAAATAAAAAAGATGGAGAAAGATTTACATGCAAATGAAAAGAAAAAAAATAACAGCTGTCACTATTCTTACATCAGATACAACAGAATTTAAACCAACAATTAAGAAGGAAAAGAAGGGAATTACTGATAATAAAGGGTTCAATTAAACAAGAATACTTAATTATCCTAAATATATATGTACCCAATATCGAAACACCCAGATTCATAAAATAAGTCATTCTTGACCTACAAAGAGATGTAGCCTCACAATAATAGTGGAAGGCTTCAAAATCTTCTGGACAGTATTGGAAAGATTATTAATGGAGAAAACTAACAAAGAAATTATGGACTAAACTTGACACTCAACCAATTGGACCTAATTGATATCTACAGAACTATACTCAATAACCACAAAATATATATTCTTCTCATCTTCACACTGAACATATTCTAATATCATGCTTAGTCCTAAAAGTAAGTCTCAGTAAATTAAAAAAAAATAAAATAAAATCATGCCAAGCACCCTCTTGGACCACGTTGCCTTAAAAATAAAAGTTAGTATCAAGAAGATCTCTTTAAATTACATAAATGTATGGAAATCTTGAAACTTGCTCTCAAATAACTCCTGGATGAACTATGAAATTAAGGCAGAATCAAAAAATTAATAAAAACAGGAACACAGCTTACCAAAATTTTGGGGATGTAGCTAAAGCTATTAAAAGTTTATAGTGCTAAATGCCTTCATGAATAAGTTAGAAAGATGTCAAATTAACAATCTAACACTGTACCTAGAGGAACTAGAAAAATATAACAACTCCACCCCAAAGCTAGCAAAAGAGAAGAAATAACTAAAATTAGATGAAAATTGAAAAAAAATGTGGTGTAAAAATCCATACAAAAGATCAACAAAACCAAGAGTTGGGTGTTCAAAATATTTAAAAAGATTGATACACCTCTAGCTAGATTAACAAAGAAAAAGAAAAAGAGAAGATCCAAGTAAGTACAGTTGGAAAAGACAAAGATGACATTATAATCAATCCCACTGAGATACAAAGGTCCCTAAGACTATTATGAACAACTCTATGCATACAAGTTAGAAAATTTAGAAGAAATAGATAAATTCTTGGAAACAAACATCCTCTCAGGAGTAAATCAAGAAGAAAGTAAAACCCTGAATAGACCAATAAGTTCTGAAATTGAATTGGTAATAAAAACCTATCAACTGCAAAAATCCCTGGACCAGATGAATTCACAACCAATTTCTACCAACATATAAAGAAAGGGTGCCAATCTTACTGAAACTATTCCAAAAATTCAAGGAGGAGGGGCTGCTCTCGAACTCATTCTATCAAGCCAGCATCAGCCTGATATCAAAATCTGGCAGAAATATAATGAAAAAAATAAACCTCAGGCCAATAATCCTAATGAACATAGACATAAAAATCTTCAATGAATATCACACTGACTCCAGCAGCATATCAAAAAGTTAATACACCATGATCAGGTAGATTTTATTCCTAGGATGCAAGACTGGTTCAATATATGTTAATCACTAAATGTGATTTACTCCATAAACAGAATTAAAAGCAAAAATGATATGATATCTCAGTAGGCACAGAAAAAGATTTTAATAAATCCAACATCCCTTCATGATAAAAACCTTCGACAGATGAGGCATCAGAGGAACATATGTAAAAATAATACATACATAAAAATAATAAGGGCCATCTATGACAAATCCACAGCAAACATCACACTAAATGGGCAAATGCTGGAATGACTCTGCTTGAGAACTGTAACATGATAAGGATGCCCACTCTCACAACTGCTATTCAACAAAGTACTAGAAGGCCTAACCAGAGCAATTTTGGGTGTTGTAACTATTCTGTATAATACTAAAATTATGGATATTTAACATTATGCATTTGTTAAAACCATAGAACCATTTAACAAGAGTGTGAACTTCAATGTAAACTATGAATTTTATTAGCAATAATGCATCAGTACTGTGTCATAATCTGAAGATATTAATAATAACAGGAACGTGTGTGTGTGTGTGCACGCACATTTGCACACACATGCATGTTTGAGGAGAGGGGCAAGAAAACTCTTTACTATCTGCTCTAATTTTTTATAAGAATTGTTTTAAAAAGTTAAAGAAAGTATACAATGACTAGAGACTGTTAAAATTGTACCAAAGTAGAAAAACCGGATTTTATATAATAGAGAATAAAAGGATGAGGATTTGCTCTATACTACAGCCTCTAATCATTGTATACATAACAGCCTCTAATCATTGTATATAGAATAAAATGATGAGAATTTATATAACAGCCTCTAATCATTGTATATGTATAATCATTGTACATATAATCATCTTTGTCTGGTGCAGATTTTTAGGATATTTGATTTTTCCAGTATTTAAGGAGAGATTGATATGCATAAGACGGGATGTGTAACTTTTCGGATCAACAGCGTATCAGATTTTCCATGGAAGATGTAGTGATTAGTAGGTGAGTAGAATGTAAATATACTGGGCCAAGATTTAAAAAAAAAAAAATGGATGAAGAAAGAATCTAAATTAATGTAAAGGAAATAAATGTTAAACTTCAAGAAATGAATATTAACTGAGGATTTTAATAACAATTGAACTTACAGGGTTATTATTTGAAGTGTGAGAAGATGTAAGCTATGGAAAAGGTAAGGCCGAATTTCATATGCTGTGCTAGAGATTTGTGACTTTATCCTGTCCTGGGAGAAAGTCTGCGTGCATCTTTTGCATTCCATTACATCTTACAAGAGGAGGCACTCACTGCTTTTGTTCCAAATTGTGTTCCAAGTATGTATAGAGAAGAATAGCGGCTACCAAAAAAATAGAAGAAACAGTCAGAGAGGGATGAAATACAGAATATATGGCAGGAAAAAAAAAAACAAAGAAAAAATATTTAAAGTTTTTCAAAGTAAATTATCAACAGCGACAAATGCTTTATAGATCAAGTAGCTTGAAAACTACGTGAGCCAATCAATTTCAGTAATTAGGAAATTACTAGTGATCAGAGTCATTTTAGTTGTAACTGGATTGAAGTAGATTGAGGAGTAAGTTTGCAGTAAAAAATGAGAGACAAACAACTAGAGCAATGCTTTAATAAAATTAGACAGGCTAGTGGTTAAAGAGGGACCCATGTTGGAGGTAAATTTGTTTAAGATGGGAAAAAATAGAACATGACTTTATGCTACAGCAAAACAACCTTGAGAAATTTGGAACTACATGACAGGAGATAATCAATGGGTCAATACTTCGTAGAGATAGAGTTCTCTGAAATTGGAAGAAAAAGTGGACATAAGTAAAAAAAGAGTATGTGGGTGTTGTCACACGAAATTGAGGAATTCTGGATGTAGAAACCAAATTCAGCTAACAGGAGAGTTAGGATAGTATTGGATATGAAATTTAAGAACTGTGTTATGAAATTGTGTCTTGTGGTTTTGTGCTAAAGTTAAGTCACAGTGATCCATGACAATGATTAAAACATTTTGCCATTTGTATTCCAAAGACTCTCTGAATTGATAATAATATTGGAGCAGTGAAGGAATAATATAAAATATTCATTAAGGCTATTAAAGAATATTCTTAGGCAGGAAAAAAAGAGAAATCAACAATAAGGCTATTTCCTTAATCTCTTTTCTAACCCTAGCATTTTATAAATACATAAAAACCCTGTAGAAGAGTAAGAAAGGGTAACCACTTCTGAGAAAGTAGACTCCGGAGGCACACATTTTTGATAAGTCCAGTTAATTGCCTAGAAGTTCCTCCAGGCCAAAAGCAATGAATCAGTGAACATTTGTGTAGGGATGGCAGTGCCAATTCCCTTTGGCTATAAAAAGTTTATTGGAATTGATGATTTAAATCTCTTTTCAGCTAAGAGCATGTATGGTTTAACCTAGATTATTCTTTGTATTATAGTTCTGTGTACTTTTCAGGCCTGTATTCACTACTGAATTGTATGCTACCTTAAGGCAAAGAGTAGGTGTTACTCATTCTTTTCTTCAGTCCAGAGTCTCTCTCTCTCTCTCTCTCTATAGCTAGATAGCTAGCTAGCTAGATGGATAGCTAGCTAGCTAGCTAGCCAGCTAGATAGATAGATAGATAGATAGATAGATAGATAGATAGATAGATAG
>NW_026652292.1:24958405-24994214 GCF_009828535.3 Hylobates moloch | reverse complement strand
TAGATAGATAGATAGATAGATAGATAGATAGATAGATAGATAGATAGATAGATAGATAGATATAAAATGCATGCTCAGTGCCTAAAATTATATACACATTAGTTTAAAAAAAATGTTTGCTAAAGAAAAAAAATGCATTGCACAAGGAAAAAGCACTCACTGTTAAATCGTCAGTATTTCTGCTTGAGAACAGAAAAGACAAAATTCCACTGAAGTGTGAGATTTAGTATATGCCCTCTGGTAATCCGCTTTCCACTTTCAGAAATAATTGAGATGAATCTAAGAGAAAGATCTTCAAGGGCCCTGGAGGAGTTTACTGCTTTGCCCTCTTTACCATGAAATGCTGTAGTTTTTAAGCCAATATCGCATACACTACATGGAATGTACATAGAATTAAACATTTCTTTAGTTGTCCTACAAGTCCATCATCATCTGAAACAAACAATAAAATAGTTGAAGCACAATTCTTATGAGATATCAATGATCCTGACTTTTTGAACAATTATAAGTAATTAATGACATTATCTCTCAAATGCTTTGTACAGTTTTTGGTACAAGATGAGTATGGAATAAGTATGAACTTTTGTATTAGTTTGCTAGGTGACTTACAGAAACAGAGATTTGTTTTCTCACAATTCTGGAGGCTGGACCTTTAAGAGCAATGCACCGTGCTGGCAGGCTTCTCTCACTGGCTTGCATATGGCTGCCTTCTCCCTGTGTCTTCACGTGTCTCTTCTTTGTGCATTCCTTGTGTCTCTCTCTATCTTCTTATGATGACATTGTTATTTAGGTCCCCACCCTGAGGTCCACAGTTTATATTAATCACCTCTTTGATGACCTTATCTCTAAACATTCACATAGATCAGTGCTCACCCTTATGAGTTCATTTAGTCTTAATCACCTCTTTAAAGGGCTTAACTCCAAATATAGTTACATTTCTAGGTACCAGCAATTGACACTTCAATTTATGGATTTCGGAGGACTGGGTCATTTCCCTCCAAAATTCATATATTGAAGTGCTAGCTTCAATATGAAATATAAAAATAATAATGTTAGTAATTATAACATTATTAATAACATCATTATTTTATTATAATAATTATTAAATTATAATATATTATTAAAATATAAAATACTAAAATAATAATAATTTTACTAATATTCAAATAGCTTAGCAAAATTACCATTCTTTTGTTAGTCAGGTGGTAAACTTCTACAATTTTCTTTAAATATGAAGTTATTTATTTTGATTGTATATTCTTTTGTAAGAAATTATCTTAAAACTTAATGACTTGAAATCAAACTTGTTTTCTTCACAATTTTGCCTGTCAGGAATGTGAGAATAGTTTGGCTGAGCAGATAATCTTTGTTCAATGTTGAGTCAGTTGGATTGGCCTGGCCTGAAGAGTTAATTTCTAGAACAGCTGTTGCACACGTAACTAGTCTCTTTGACCACCCTCTCTAAACCCCTCCAAAGATGTCTCAACCTCCAGGGTCTTTCCTCATGAACTGAGGTTTTTTTTTTTGGGGGGGGGGGGGGGGGTTTTTTTTTTTTTTAAAAAAGGTGGTTACAGCTGGGCTAGTTTTTTTTTTTTTTTTTTTTTTTTTTGAGGCAGAGTCTTGCTCTATCGCCCAGGCTGGAGTGCAGTGGCAAGATCTCAGCTCACTGTAACCTCCACCTCCCGGGTTCAAGCAATTCTTCTGCCTCAGCCTCCCGAGTAGGTGGGATTACAGGCGTCCGCCACCATACCCAGCTAATTTTTGTATTTTTAGTAGAATGGCTCACTTTCTTACATGGCAGCTTCCGGTCACCTCAGCTTTTCCCTAGTCCAGATGCAGGTGCCTGCAGCGGAAGCCGTGTGCAGTACATCCGGTTCAGCATGAGCCTTGCACGCAGCCGGCATCTGTGCAGGCACCTGGAGCTGCCCGCCCCGCTGCACTAGCCGGCGTGCGTGGCTGTGCACGGCGGCCGGAGCCCGTGATTGCTCGCCCACACACCCCTCGCCGCTCCTCGCGGGGCTCATCCTCAGCAGGTGTGGAGTGCAGGCCAGTGTCATGAGCGGAGCACAGCCTGCTGGGCTGGCTGAGGGAGTGGAACAAACTCAGTGGGTGTGAGCAATACTCAAGACAGAAGGTGCCACCGGCCACATAGGTTTCTGACTGGTGAAGCAACATCCCAAGGATCCTGTTACATTACCAAACATTACTTACTTATCAACAAAATGTAATTGCAAATCTATGTCCACAGAATATCCCTTATGATATCACACAAAGTAACTTAAATAGCCACAACCCCTGCCTTCTGGAATTTTACAATATAGAACAGAAAACAGACTGCTACAAAGGCATTAAATAAAAACCAAAGCACTGAATGTTTACATTCCGTGCAAGAAAATGAAATCAGGCATGACTTGCATGTCTTTCCATTTTTATCAAACTTTTACTGGCAAGTAGTAATACTGATTAATCTCAGACATAAATTTAATATGTATTTTATTTATCGTTGTAGTACAAAGGCTAGCAATCTACAAAATGCTCATACTCCACAAAGCATGAGAGAAACTACAGGCTAGATATTAATTGAAATTACGGATTGGCTTTGTGTGAGTAACATTTTTATGCATCATTTTCTTAGAGATTAAAGTATTATAGAAATGTTATTACAGGCATTGAAAACTTGATAACACCTTTCTTTATTTTACATAGTGCAACTTGAAAGTGTGGAATAAATATATTTTGGGGAGGAATAAATATATATATATATATCAGTCCTGTATCCGAGATTTGTTTTGCAGTTATTCTCCCAATCTTTTCATTTTTCTAAATGCTGTTATTTCTACTTAATTACGGAAAAAAGTTTTTGTTTTGTTTTAAGGTAAGCTACTCATTTCCATAATACATGATCTTTTATAGTTTAGAGGCAGATAGCTTAAGTATCAAGCAAAGTTTACCTTAGAAAGGCCAAACAATTCTTATTTTAGCATATACTCAAAATAATAGAATGAAAATATCCCTATTTATTGGTGTCATGTACAACCCAGAAAATTTCTAAATCTCATTTCCATAAGAAATGCACGCACAAAAATAGTTCTACATCACATAAGACTGTTTAGAATTCCTCTACCCTACACCATAGATCACAGTGTAAAATTTTTTTTTCTCATATAATGTGATCATATAGTAACAGGATATAAGAAATTTTTAAAAATGCCTACCATACATATGTGAGTTTTGTCTTTTAAAGAGAAAAATAATTGAATAACTGTCTGGATTTCTTGTTTGACATTATGTCAAAAAATTTCTCTGTTTTTTATCTGAGGGTTTTAAATTGGTGAAAATTGTTTTTCTGTAGAGAAACACAACCATTTTGTTATTAATTCTCTGCTTGAGTGTTGGAATTTTATTTTAGTTTGTTATAGTGACATTTGATTTAATAGAAATGGGGTATTCAGTACTAAAATTGCTTTTAGATGAAGTAGATATGCAAAAACAGTATGGAAAAGATTTTTTTATCTGTAATAGAAAAAGTTCCATTGATTTAATTACATATTCCAAGTAAAAATGTACATTTTTCATGAAAATGTGCTTTAAAGTTCTTGTATATAATACAATATTAGTCAACAAGAAATAGTAGCTAAATATGATACAAATTAACATTCATGTGTATAGCCTACTCTATAAACAGTCACAGGCCAATTAGTGTGGTAGGATTTTTCAACTTTTCTTTCTTTTTAAATGTTGTATTAGAAATATTTTAGACATATAGAAAATAAAACAAATAGCATAATGAACCTTCATTTACACAAGTGTTATCAACCCACGGCCAAACTTCTCCATGCGGCATCCCAACCATTTCCCACCGTCACTATTTTAGGACCAGATTGTTTTAACACAAAGTCTCGATAACATATCATATATTAAAGGCAATATTATATCCCCTTTAAAACATATATGCATTGCTTTTAAACCCTTAATGTCATTAAACAGACAGTGTTCATATTTACCTAATATTATGTAAATTTTTCAATTCCTAGTTTTTTGGTTTCACAAAGTCATAAGGATATGAAGTTTTACTTTCTGAGATCTTCCTACTTTTACCCGAATCTAGCCTTGTCATTGGGTTTATTGTCCCTGTTTTGCTCCATTTGGATTTCACTCTCAGCAGTTTCTCTTTAGTGCAAGCTTGTACCCTTGAGTGGTGCTTAGTTAGTTATTTAGATTCTGAAACAGCTCCATTCCTGAGGACTTCCAATAGTCCCCCGACGCTCCTGTAAATTTTAGTCTGTGATACTCCTGTTTAATTCCTGCTGATGTTCTTAGATTTTTCTGCAGTATGTGTTAGTAATATGTGGGCTTCTTGGATCCAAAGATTATGACATGTTTATTTTTCTTTTATTTTATTATACTTTAAGTTTTAGGGTACACATGCACAACGTGCAGGTTTGTTACATATGTATGCATGTGCCATGTTGGTGTGCTGCACCCATCGACTCGTCATTTAGCATTAGGTATATCTCCTAATGCTATCCCTCCCCCCTCCCCCCGACCCACAACAGTCCCTGGTGTGTGATGTTCCCCTTCCTGTGTCCATGTGTTCCCATTGTTCAACTCCCACCTATGACTGAGAACATGCGGTGCTTGGTTTTTTGTCCTTGCAATAGTTTCCTGAGAATGATGGTTTCCAGCTTCATCCATGTCCCTACAAAGGATATGAACTCATCATTTTTTTATGGCTGCATAGTGTATATGTGCCACATTTTATTAATCCAGTCTATCATTATTGGACATTTGGGTTGGTTCCAAGTCTTTGCTATTGTGAATAGTGCCACAATAAACATACGTGTGCATGTGTCTTTATAGCAGCATGATTTATAATCCTTTGGGTATATACCCAGTAATGGGATGGCTGGGTCAAATGGTATTTCTAGTTCTAGATCCCTGAGGAATCGCCACACTGACTTCCACAATGGTTGAACTAGTTTACAGTCCCACCAACAGTGTAAAACTGTTCCTATTTCTCCACATCCTCTCCAGCACCTGTTGTTTCCTGACTTTTTAATGATGGCCATTCTAACTGGTGTGAGATGGTATCTAATTATGGTTTTGATTTGCATTTCTCTGATGGCCAGTGATGATGAGCATTTTTTCATGTGTTTTTTGGCTGCATAAATGTCTTCTTTTGAGAAGTGTCTCTTCATATCCCTTGCCCACTTTTTGATGGGGTTGTTTGTTTTTTTCTTGTAAATTTGTTTGAGTTCATTGTAGATTCTGGATATTAGCCCTTTGTCAGATAAGTAGATTGCAAAAATTTTCTCCCGTTCTGTAGGTTGCCTGTTCACTCTGATGGTAGTTTCTTTTGCTGTGCAGAAGCTCTTTAGTTTAATTAGATCCCATTCATCAATTTTGTCTTTTGTTGCCATTGCTTTTGGTGTTTTAGACATGAAGCCCTTGCCCATGCCTATGTCCTGAATGGTATTGCCTAGGTTTTCTTCTAGGGTTTTTGTAGTTTTAGGTCTAGCACGTAAGTCTTTAATCCATCTTGAATTAATTTTTGTATAAGGTGTAAGGAAGGGATCCAGTTTCAGCTTTCTACATATGGCTAGCCAGTTTTCCCAGCACCATTTATTAAATAGGGAATCCTTTCCCCATTTCATGTTTTTGTCAGGTTTGTCAAAGATCAGATGGTTGTAGATATGCGGCATTATTTCTGAGGGCTCTGTTCTGTTCCATTGTTCTATATCTCTGTTTTGGTACCAGTACCATGCTGTTTTGGTTACTGTAGCCTTGTAGTATAGTTTGAAGTCAGGTAGCATGATGCCCCCAGCTTTGTTCTTTTGGCTTCGGATTGACTTGGCAATGAAGGCTCTTTTTTGGTTCCATATGATCTTTAAAGTAGTTTTTTCCAATTCTGTGAAGAAAGTCGTTGGTAGCTTGATGGGGATGGCATTGGATCTATAAATTCCCTTGGGCAGTATGGCCATTTTCACGATATTTTCAGGATATATATATCCTCTTAGTTATGTCCCTCTAGGGAACTGTGACTAATACAGAGTTTGGTACCAGGAGTGGTTCTAGAGGAATAGAATATTAAGGATGGAGTTCTTCCTTTGGTTTTGGGGTTCATGGCATTGGCTTCTTAATATGATTTGACCCCAATATCCTAAGCACTCTAATTCTATTTGTATGGAGAACAATGATAGTCCTTGGCATGAACTGTTTAGAGAGTTATGCAAGATAAATGCATTTGATACTCCAGATTCACCTCTCGTGAGGGACAAGGAGTTTAGTGACTCTATACATAATACTTTTGACCATATGTGGAGAACCAAAGAGCATAATGAAGCTGGTTGGTTGCTCTTAAGTTCAGTGGACAAAGTGATGAAAGAAAATGGTGAACTCAGGGATTCTGTCTCCCGCCTACAGAAGCAGATACTGAGCCTCAAATCTGCCATGATTGCCCTGAGGGAGAGTCTTATCTCCTGTATAGAAAAAGCTGAAATTGTGGAAAAACAGACACAAGCTCTTATCATGCAAGTGGCTGACTTGCAATGAAAGGTGCCTGCACAGCCTCACCAGGTGTTTACTGTTAAGGTGAGGGCAGTGATTGAAAAAGAATGGGACCCTGCAACTTGGAATGGAGACATGTGGGAAGACTCTAATGAAGCTGAGGAACCTGAGATTGTAAACTCTGATGGACCTTTTTTGCTAGAAGAAACAGCTTCCCCATTCTCAGTAGTGACAACATCCCCTCCCTGACCCATGCTGCCATCATCCTTTCCACATTTGTCTGAGGAGATAAAGCCTGCACTGCCTGAGGCAACAGTGATGGCCTCCCCTGAGTCAGTTGCCAGGCAAAATAATGTTGATTCTCCTCAGAAGCCACCCCAAACAACCCTATTTGCTTCTAGACCTATAACTAAAGTCCCAGTGGGCTCCTAGAGGTAATTGAGAGTGTGATCCATGAGGAGCTGTGCAACACTAGAAAAGAACTGCTTGAGTTATCCAATTCATATAAACAAAAATCTAGAGAACCAGCATGGGAATGGATATTAAGGGTATGGGATAATGGAGGAGGAACATGAAGTTGGATCAGGCTGAATTTATTGATTTGGGCCCACTAAGTAAGGACTCTGCATTTAATGCTGCAGCTTGGGGAATTACAAAGGTTTTAATAATTGTTTGGCTTTATTAGCTGAAATATGGATTAAAAGATGGCCCACTATGAGTGAACTGGAAATGCCTGATCTCCCTTGGTTTAAAGTAGAGGAAAGGATTCAAAGGCTTAGGGAGATTGGGGTGGTGGAGTGAATTAGTCACTTTAGACCTACTCATCCAAGCTGGGAGGATCCAGAAGATATATCCTTGACCAATGCCTTATGACATATATTTGTGAAGGCAGCACCTGCCTCATTGAAGAGCCCCATAATTGCTCTTTTCTGTATGTCAGACCTAACAGTGGGAACCGCAGTCACTCAACTACAAAATTTATATACAATGGGACTAATTGGATGCCGAGGTGGCAGGTGCCAAGTGGAGGCACTAAACCATCAAAGGCAAGGTGGGTACAGCTAAGTAATGGACAGCAGAGACAACGCAGCAATCAGAATAGCCTGACTCATGTAGAGCTCTGGCACTGGCTAATTAATCATAGTGTTCCTACAAGAGAAATTGATAAGAAGCGTACTGCATTGCTACTTAATTTTTAAAAGAAAACCTGTAAGTCAAATGGACAAAAGACTAATTTGAATTATAAAAACAGAGAATCACAGCCTTTCAATCAATTTCCTGACTTGATCCAGTTTCTAGACTCAGAACACCTGAGAGAAGAGAAGCCGAGTCCCCTTGAGAAAGGACCCCACTACATTACTGACAATTTATGCAGTGCATCTCTTTCCTATTCTTCCCCAAGGAAGCCTCCGGCCTTTTAGCAGGATAACTGTGCAATGGGGAAAGGGAAATGATCAGACATTTCGAGGACTACTGGGCACTGCCTCTGAGCTGACATTGATTACAGGGGACCCAATGTCATTGTGGTCCTCCAGTTAATGTAGGGGCTTATGGAGGTCAGGTAATTAATGGATTTTTAGCTCAGGTCCAACTTACAGTGGGTCCAGTGGGTTCCCAGACTGATCCTGTGGTAGTTTCCTCAGTGCCAGAATGCATAATTGTCATAGACATACTTAGCAGCTGGCAGAACCCCCACATTGACTCCCTGACTGGTAGCATGAGGGCTATTACGGTGGGAAAGGCCAAATGGAAGCCATTAGAGCTGTCTCTACCTAGAAAAATAGTAAATCAAAAACAATATCACATCCCTGCAGGGATTGTGGAGATTAGTGCCACCATCAAGAACTTGAAAAATGCAGGTGCGGTGATTCCCAACACATTCCCGTTCAACTCTCCCGTTTGGTCTGTGCAGAAGACAGATATATCTTGGAAAATGACAGTGGGTTATTGTAAGCTTAACCAAATGGTTACTCCAATTGCAACTGCTGTACCAGATGTCGTTTCATTGCTTGAGCAAATTAACACATCTCCTGTTACCTGGTGTGCAGCCATTGACTCAGCAAATGCCTTTTTCTCTACTCCTGTCCATAAAGGCCCACCAGAAACAATTTGCCTTCAGTTGGCAAGAACTGCAGTATACATTTACTGTCATACCTCAGTGGTATATCAGCTTTCTGGCTTAGTGTCATAATCTCATTCAAAGACCTTGATCATTTTTCCCTTCTGCAAAATATCACCCTGGTTCATTTCATTGATGACATTATGCTGATTGGATCCAGTGAGCAAGCAATAGCAAACACTCTGTACTTATTGGTGAGACATTTGCATGACAGAGGATGAAAAATAAATTCAACACAAATTCAGGAAACTTTTACCTCAGCAAAATTTCTAGGGGTTCAGTGGTGTGGGGCCTGTCGAGATAGAGATATTACTTGTAAGGTGAAGGATAATTTGCTGCATTTGGCCCCTCCTACCAAGAAAGAGGCACAATGCCTAGTGGGCCTATTTGGATTTTAGAGGGAGCACATTCCTCATTTGGGTGTGTTACTCCAAGCCACTGATCGAGTGACCCTAAAGGCTGCCAGTTTTGAGTGGGGTCCAGAAGAGAAAGCTCTGCAATAGGTCCAGGCTGCTGTGCAAACTGCTCTTCCACTTGGGCCATATGACCCAGCAGATCCAATGGTGTTTGAGGTGTTAGTGGAAGATAGGGATGCTGTTTGGGGCCTTTGGCAGGCCACCATAGGTGAATCACAGTGGAGGCCTCTAAGATTTTGGAGCAAGGCCATGCCATCTTCTTTAGATAACTACTCTTCTTTCGAGAGACAGATCTAGGCCTGTTACTGGGCTTTGGTGGAAATCAAACGTTTGACTATGGGTCATCAAGTCACCATGCAACCTAAACTACCTATCATGAACTAGGTGCTTTCTGACTCATCTAGCCACAAAGTGAGTCATGCACAGGAGCTTTCCATCATCAAATGAAAGTGGTATATACATGAATGGGCTCTAGCAGGTCCTGAAGGCACAAGTAAGTTACATGAGGAAGTGGCTCAAATGCCTATGGTCTCCACTCCTGCCACCCTGCCTTCTCTCCCCCAGCCTGCACTGATGCTCTCATGGGGAGTTCCCTATGACCAATTCACAGAGGAAGAGAATACTAGGGCCTGGTTCACAGATGGTTGTTCATGATACACAGGTACCACCAGAAAGTGAACAACTGCAGCACCACAAACTCTTTCTAGGACATACCTAGAGCACACTGGTGAAGGGAAATCTTCCCAGTGGGTAGAACTTCGAGCAGTGCACCTGGTTGCACACTCTCCATGGAAGGAGAAATGGCCAGATGTGTGATTATATATTGATTCATGGGCTGTAACCAATGGTTTGGCTGGATTGTCAAGGACCTGAATAAAGCATGATAGGAAAATTGGTGACAAAGAAATTTGGGGAAGAGGTATGTGAATGCACCTCTCTGAGTGGTCAAAAACTGTGAAGATATTTCTATCCCATGTGAGTGCTTGCTGATGGGTGACCTCAGCAGTGGAGGATTTTAATAATCCAGTGGATAGGATGACCTGTTCTGTGGACACCACTCAGCCTCTTTCCCCTGCCACCCGTGTTGTAACCCAATGGGCCCATGAATAAAGTGACCATGGTGACAGGGATGGAGGTTACCTATGGGCTCAGCGACATGAACTTCTACTCACCAAGGCTCACCTGGCTATGGCCTCTGCTGAGTGCCCAATTTGCCAGCAGCAGAGACCAACAAGGAGGCTTCCATATGGCACCATTCCTCGAGGTGATCAGCCAGCTACCTGTTGGCAGGTTGATTATACTGGACCTCTTCCATCATAAAAAGGGGAATATTTTTCCTCACTGGAATAAACACTTATTCTGGATGTGGGTTTGCCTATCCTGCACTCAATGCTTCTGCCAAGACTACCATCCGTGGACTCATGGAATGCCTTATTCAACATCATGGTATTCCATACAGCATTGCCTCTGACCAAGGCACTCACTTTATGGCTAAAGGAGTGTGGCAGTGGGCTCATGCTCATGGAATTCACTGGTCTTACCATATTGCCCATCATCCTGAAGCAGCTGGATTAATAGAACAGTGGAATGGCCTTTTGAAGTAACAATTACAATGCCAACTAGGTGACAATTTTTTACAGGGCTGGGGCAAAGTTCTCCAGGAGGCCATGCATGCTCTGAATCAGCATCCAATATATGGTACTCTTTCTCTCATATCCAGGATAAAGGGGTCCAGGAATCAACAGGTGGAAGTGGAAGTGGTACCATTCACCATCACTCCAAGTGATCCACTAGCAAAATTATTGCATCCTGTTCCCACGACATTACGTTCTGCTGGCCTAGAGGTCTTAGTTCCAGAGGGAGGAATGCTGACACCAGGAGACACAACAATGATTCCATTAAGCTGGAAGCTCAGACTGCCACCCGAAGAGTTTAGGCTCCTCCTACCTTTAAGTCAACAGGCTAAGAAGGGAGTTAAAGTGTTGGCTGGGGTGACTGACCTGGACGATCAAGAATAAATCAGTTTACTACTCCATAACGAAGGTAAAAGAGTGTGCATGGAGTACAGGCGCTCCATTAGGGTGTCTCTTAGTAGTACCATGCCCTGTGATTAAGATCAATGGGAAACTACAATAGCCCAATCCAGGCAGGACTACAAATGGTCCAGACTCCTCGGGCATGAATGCTTGGGTCACTCCACCAGGAAAAAAGCCACAACTTGCTGAGGTGCTTGCTGAAGTCAAAGAGAATACAGAATGGGGACTAGAAGAAGGTAGTCATCAATACCAGCTACAACCACATGATCAGCTGCAGAAATGAGAAAGATAACTGTCATGGGTATTTCCTCCTTCTTTTGCTAAAAACATGCTTGTGAAAGTATACACTCGTACTAAGAAAATATCTTCATTTTATTTCCTTTTATTTGATCGTGTGACATAAGTTTTATTGATTTCATATTAGCATTCAGTATTGATAATTTTATGTAATAGTATTTGGGTTGGGGATTGGTGTATTTCTGGTTGTACAAATGACAGTTGTACTATGTTAGGCATAATTATGACCTTATTATTGTCTTTATTTGAAGATTGTGTATGATCTTAGGAGATATGTTGGGTTCGAGTTGACAAGCGGTGGACTTGTGATGATTAATACTGAGTGTCAACATGACTGGAGTGAAGGATGCTAAGTATTGATCCTGGGTTTGTCTGTAAGGGTGTTCCCAAAGGAGATTAACATTTGAGTCAGTGGGACGGGGAAGGCAGACCCACCTTGATCTGGTGGGCACAATCTAATCAGCTGACAGTGAATATAAAGCAAGCAGAAAAATGGGAAAAGGCAAGACTGGCCTAGCCTCCCAGCCTACATGTTTCTCTCGTGCTGAATGCTTCCTGCCCTCAAACATCAGACTCCAAGTTCTTCAGTTTTGAGACTCGGACTGGCTCTCCTTGCTCCTCAAGCTTGCAGATGGCCTATTGTGGGACCTTGTGATCATGTAAGTTAATACATAATACAGTCCCCAGATATATGTACATATATATGTATGTATTTTATATGTAGGCAATTTTGCCTAGTAAGTCTTATTTTCACATTGTTAATAATAACAAGTGTTTTTCTGGGTACCTAGGAAATGCCATTTGTTCAAAAGCCAAAAGTTAGTATCTATATTCTTATTTATCTTTCAGGTTAAGTATTTTCTCTGTTGCAAATTAGCCACAAAATTATAGCAAGTAAACCATTTTGTACCCTGAACAGTAGACCTGAAGAGTATCTTTGTAGATAGGATAAAAGAACTTGTTTAAAACAAGGTCACAGAAATTCACTCTTATGTTTTGTTTTAGAAATGTAATTATTTAAGCTCTTACATGTGGATCAGTTATGCATTTTTAGTTAATTTTTGTATGTGGTCTGAGGTAAGGGTCCAACATCATTATTTTGCGTATAGATATCTGTTTTATTCAGCATCTTTTTTTAAGGCAATTCTTCCTACATTAAATTGTCATGTCTCTCTTGCTGAAAATCAAGCTATAAGCATAAGGGTTAATTTCTGTACCCTCAATTTTATTTCACTGATTTTTATTTCTTTTCCTTATGCCAGTACAACACTCACTCAAATAGTGTAGCTTTGTATTAAGTTTTGAAATAATGAAATGTAAGTTCTCTTATGTTATTCTTTTTCACTAGTGGTTTGGCTTTTGGGGGTCCCTTGCTTTATTACATGAAACTAAGCCCAGTTTATGAATTTCTACAAAAACTTTAGATTTTAAGTGACAGATATACTACTATTTCTTTCACTTGAACACTTAGAGGCAATAATATTTTTCATCATTGGCCAACTTTCAACATTTTTTATCTCAAGAAATAAAGACGCCTGAGGAGAGGAAAAGAGACGGGGGGATGACAAATATACAGGAGTCAACGCACACAACATTTGTCAATTAAGTTCTCCCTCTTATATGGGTGCAGTTTGTGGTACCCCAAAACAATTACAGGAGAAACATTAAAGATCACTGATCACAGATCATAATGACAGACAGATTAATAATTTTAAATGTTTGGAGTCTTATGAGAATTACCAAAGTCTGAAACAGAGACGTGAAGTCAGCACATGTTGTTGAAAAAAATGGCATTAATATACTCGTTCAATGCAAGGTTGCTACAAACTTTCAATATGTAAAAAATGCAATATCTACAAAGTGCAATAAAATGAAGTATGCCTGTACAAGTTTATGTTATCTGTAATTAGATATCGTTTTACTTCTTCATTTCCACAATGTATGTTTTGATTTATTTCATTTTCTTACTCAATTGCCCATGCTAGAACCTCCAATGCAAGATGGGAGAGAGATGATGAGAACAAATATCACAACTCTAGTGAAAATCATTTAATTTTTTACTATTAAATATCATGTTAGCAGTGGGTTTTTAGTAGATGGCCTTTATCAGATTGAGGAAAATCCTTTCTCTTTCTAGTTTGGTGAGAGTTTTAATTATGTGTAGATACCGGACTTTGTCAAATGCTTTCACATCTATTGAGATACCCATGTAATTTTATCCTTTATTGTATGTATATGGTATATTACATTTACCAATTTTCCTGTTTAAAAAACAATTTAATATTCCTGGGATAAGCTCACATGATTATTGTGTATAATCCTTTCTGTATGCTGCTGGATTTGGTTTGCTAGTATTTGTTGAGAATTTTGCTCTGTAGTCATAAGTTATATCAGTTTGTAGTTTTCTTGCAATGGCTTTATTTTGTTTGAATTACAGGGTAACAGTGGCTTCATGGAATTAGTTCAGTATTCCCTTCTCTTATATTTTCTAGGAGAATTTTTGAAGGGTTGATGTTAACTCTTCCTTACACATTTGAGAGAATTCATAAATGAAGCCATCTAGACATGGACTTTTCTTTATGGGAAGTTTTTAAATTGATAAATAAATATTTTAACTATTTATGCATTTATTCAGATTTTTTTTTTTTTTTTTGAGACAGAGTATCTCTCTGCTGCCAGCCTGGAGTGCAGTGGCGCGATCTCAGCTCACTGCAACCTCTGCCTCCCGGGTTCAAGTGATTCTCCTGCCTCAGCCTCCCGAGTAGCTGGGACTTCAGGTGCACGCCACCACGTCTGGCTACTTTTTGTATTTTTAGTAGAGATGGGGTTTCACCATATTGACCAGGATGGTCTCAATCTCTTGAAATTGTGACTCACCCACCTTGGCCTCCCAAAGTGCTGGGATTACAGGCGTGAGCCACCACACTCAGCCAGATTTTGTATTTCTTTTAAGTCAATTTTGGTTTTGTAATTTTGTAGTCTACTTCTGGATGCAACTTTCTTTTGGAAGTGAGTTCTGAAATTAGATAGTGGTAATGCTTGTATAATTGTGTGAGTATAATTTTTAAGTAAACACTGAATGATATACTTTAAAGGAGAAAACCTGTTATGTAAGTTGTATCTTAATAAAACCCTTATTAAATATATTAAACAACAATGCATTTTACGTGAATTTAAAGTTGAAAACATTCCTTTATGAACTGTATGAACTTAGAGCTTTTGGTATGTATGGTGGTATAGAATCACTAGGCTTATAATTATTGATCTATTTCTTGGAGAGGTGAAGTTACACACAATTAAAACTTTTAAGATATATTTAAATATCTCAAGACTCTTTTTGCAAATTTGCAGTTTATAAATGTACCTTTGAAATGTACATTATGCATTTGCTTTTACTTCTTAACAACTGTAGAGGTCTTGGCAGTGAATCATGTTTAAGAAGCTCTAAGATGTCTTACCAAACCGTGAATGATTTACTTGTAAAAGAATGACATTTAACTATGCACCTTTCAAGGGTCCCCAGTGTAAAATGAAACATAGTGTTCTTTGTTGATCTTACGTGATACCCTGTGGAGTTTAGTAAAAATTTATTATCTTTCTTGACTTAAAGAGGTATTTCTTACTTTAATGGTAAAGCGAAAGTAACATACTTCATATGGGTTATAAAAAATGTTAACCTTTTTTTATCCTTAAGGAATTATAGTCAGCCATAAACTCTGTAAAAAAGGATGAGATCATTACTTAGATTGAGAGCATTTCAAGATGAGAGAAGATAAGAAAATGTGAATGTCAAGATTTTTTGAAAAGTTAACATTTAATTGCACACTTTTAAAAAGTATATATTAAGAAGTCAATATAAGTTTGATCAAGTGAAAGATAAATTTTTACACTTTTCTTGGAAAAAAGAAATAGAGGAATTATGAAATAATTTTTGAGATTATAATACCATGATATATAAAGGTCCAAACATATACAAGATTTGGCCATTAATGAAGTTAAGTCAATGTATAAATTTTAAGTGTCTATGTAAGCTTTAAACTTAAAAGCATTTCAGCCTATATAGAATCTAATTTTATTTTATCAAATGATAATGCAATGCCATAAGTGAATAATATGATACTCTTTTAGTTTTTAATTTAAAAAGCCATCCAGCTTTATTGAGATAAAATTGGTGAATCAAATTGGATATATTTAAAATGTACAAAATGATGTTTTTATATATGTACACATTGTGAAATGATTATCATAGTCAAGCTAATTGACATAATCCATCACGTTTCATAGCTAACATTGTTTTGTGTGTGGTGGGAAAATTAAAAATCTACCCTCTCAGCAATTTCAAGTGTGCAATACAAAACTATGAACTACAGTCATGGCTGGATGTGGTGGTTCATGCCTATAATTCTGGCAATTTGGGAGGCCAGAGTGGGAGGATTCCTTGAGCCAAGAAGTGTCAGACCAGCCTGGGCAACATTGCCCTGTCTCTACAAAAGGAAAAAAAAAAAAAAAAAAGAAGTTTCACTGTAGTCATTTTGCTATACATTAGATCTCCATGGCTCATTTATCTTGCACAACTAAAACTAGTATCCTTTGACTAACATTTCCCCATTTCCTTCATCTCCAGCCCCTGGAAGCCCCATTCAACTCTTTGCTTGTTTGAGTTTCACTTTTTGGATTCCACATATAAGTGAGATTATGCAATATTGTCTTTTTCACCTGGCTTATTTTATTTGGTTAAATATTCTCCAGGATTATCCTTGTCGTTGCAACAACAATCTACCACTCTTTTATTAATAATGATATAATAATTGTTAACATCACTGTTATTACCATTATCAACAGAAGAAGCATCTCTAATGTTTATTATATCTTCTAATCCAGCTCAATTATACATGTTTTGCTGTAGTAACATCTGATATTATATGCCACAGTTTGTAAAGAAAGAAAACTATTTGGCCCTAGTTTAAGAGATGAGAAAAAGCAATGCACAGAAAGTACAAGTAATTTATATAATTCCACCCAGATAGCACATATTGGAATTAGCATTGAGCATTCAAATACATAGACTCTCATGTGGTGATTTGTCTTTTCACCATTTAACTTCTTTTAAAGCAAGTTTTTGTCTTATTTACAAACTCATTGGCCTGGAAAGGAAAATCAGAAATTCTGGATTTTAATCTCAGCTCCTATTTCCTCTAGTTCTATGGCATGGGGTAATCAGTTCTTTGTCTATAAATGCATGTATATCACTATTACTTAAAAATATATTTCAGTTCATAAATTCTAGCTATGTCTCTCGTTTTCTACAAAAATATTCCCAACATTTTTACCTCTACAATCCATTTGACTTGTGAAATATTTCATAAGCTTCTACAGTCCCATAGACAAAACTAAGTCTGAGACAAAATTAAGAAAGGATATTTATTCATAAAATGGCAGCAAGAGAACACATCTGCATCACTTTTGTTTCAGTGGATTTTAACGGTATTAGAAAGGAGAGTCAATTTTATAGAGTAAGGAGAGGAAATACCTAGACAGTCTCTTATTGGTGAGTGCTCTCATTGTGTTGGGAAGCAAAAGGCACATTCAAAGTGGTCTTCAGATATAGTTGGCAATCCTTGATTATCTGTAAAGGGGCAAGCGAGCAGGTTTTTGGCATTTCAAAAGAGAAAGGATTGCTCAGTATTAGTGCAGAATGTTTACTGTGGCTGTTCATTTCTTAGAATAAGTGGGGATCGATAGAATGCTTTTCTGTGGTCAAGCCACAATAATCGTCCTTAATTAGGGGAGAGGAGGCTGCCATGATAGGCAGTTTCTCATTAGAAAGACTTTGATTGCCACCAGATGTGGTGGCTTATGCCTGTAATCCCAGCATTTTGGGAGGCCAATGCAGGCGGATCATTGAGGTCAGGAGTTCAACTCCAGCCTGGCCAACACGGTAAAACCCCGTCTCTACAAAAAAAAAAAAAAAAACAAAAAAAACAAACACAAAAATTAGCTGGGCATGGTGGTGCACTCCTCTAATCCCAGTTACTTGGGAGGCTGAGGCAGAATAATTACTTGAACCCTCGAGGCAGAGGTTTCAGTGAGCCGAGATCGCGCCACTGCACTCCAGCCAGGGAGAGAGAGTGAGACCCTGTCTCAAAAAAAAAAAAAAAAAATTTGACTGCAAGTTTATAAAAATACAACCATGAATAGGGGACTCATTTTAATGGCACACATTTAAAGTGAAAATTAAAAGTTAAATTACGAGACAGTTTTTAAATGCAAGCTGTTTTAAAAAATGAATTATTTAAACCAGAATTTCTGAAACTTATGGTAACTTATATTTTAGAAACAGAAAGGTGTAATTTTTTCCAGCTATGAATCTATACAAAATATATTTAATATTTACATACAAAAATATTCTTAGTGATATCATCATATATTTCTGATATCACTTGCTTTAAGGACTTTAGGCAAAAATAAGAGGACTGCTTGTTGACTGGTTAATTTGGCTTGTTTTTCTTTGCTGTAACAATTTGTAAGTATTATTCAGGGTTATTCTCTGGTCTTTATACATGATACATAAATTTACTGCATAAGATATTGTGCAGTGGCTCACCCCTGTAATCCCAGAACTTTGGGAGGCCGAGGCTGGGGGATCACAAAGTCAAGAGATTGAGACCATCCTGGCCAACATGGTGAAACCCCCTCTCTACTAAAAATACAAAAATTAGCTGGGCGTGGTGGTGCACGCCTGTAATCCCAGCTACTCCAGGGGCGGAGACAGGAAAATCCCTTGAACCTGGGAGGTAGAGGTTGCAGTGAGCCGAGATTGTGCCACTGCACTCCAACCTGGAGACAGAGCGAGACTCCATCTCCAAAAAAAAAAAAAAAGGAGAAAGAAAAGAGATGTTTTTGCTAGGTTTTAATAATTGAACACAAATTAATGATACTTCTTATTAGTGTTGTTACTGTCTTACAACTATTATCATAGTTTAATATTTGTGTATGTGCATGCATGACTACCTGGACCTACAACTAAGTCCATGAACTAAACCCGTTATGTTCCAGAGTACTAACACTGAACAAAAATTTCATTTTTTTCCCACCTAACTTTCTCATGTTTCTCATCTTACTCCTTTCTGTCACATCAGCTGTAGAGATGAAAAGTTCTTGCATGGATAGCTATTTTAAGAATATAATATTTGTGCCCTCGTTTGTTCTTTTAAAAGTCAAACAAATATAGTTTGCAAATTGAAGTATTTAGAAAAAGTTATTTTCTGCTTTTTAATTGTTTTGGTACTTTAAGTGTTGTGAAGATTTATCTTGCCTAATTTAGTTTCTTGCTGTGTAATTTTCACCTTCAAGAGAATACACATTCAAGAGATTACTGTTGGATTAAATCCTAGAAATTTTGATGAAGCAGCTGATTGTAGAAATGGAATGGTATCAATTCATTAATCCATGCTACCTTAATAGCTATGTTGGAACTTTCCTTTTTTACAATAAGAAATCAATAAAAAGGGAAGTAATTCTTCCTAACAATTAAGGGATTCTAATTTTCAGCATTACAGATGATTATGGTGCAATTTTAGAAAACAAATTATTAAGGAATTTCATATCTTTGCAGAAGTATGATCAAAATTACAACAAAAACTACTAAATGTGATTGTTTAAATCCAAATATGCTCTACTGACTTGAATATCATATTGTGGTGTTTATACGTTTATTCTATCATTGTGCAAATTTGTATAATGCTCTAACGTTGGAAATTTTAACAAAAATAAAATATTAATCAAAGAATATTTTCAAGAACTCCTATATTTATGTTCACTCCAAGAATTTTTTTTTTTTTTTGAGACGGAGTCTCGCTCTGTCACCCAGGCTGGAGTGCAGTGGTGCAGTCTCGGCTCACTGCAAGCTCCACCTCCCGGGTTCATGCCATTCTCCTGCCTCAGCCTCTCCGAGTAGCTGGGACTACAGGTGCCCGCCACCACTCCTGGCTAATTTTTTGTATTTTTTTAGTAGAGACAGGGTTTCACCGTGTTCTCGATCTCCTGACCTCATGATCTGCCCGCCTCGGCCTCCCAAAGTGCTGGGATTACAAGCGTGAGCCACCGCGCCCGGCCCAAGAATGTTATCTTGAAATACTTTTAAACTATTCTGATGATTATATATTTATATAATCATAATATTTCTCTATTCTAATTAAAAAATTTACTTAAATAACACTGAGAATTGAAATGTGTGAGCTGCTATATGGATTTCACCATAATTTCCCTACCAACTACTTTTATTCATAAAATAAAATGAGACATACAATTACTGCATGAATATGAGACATACAATTACTGTTTTTAAGAATATGAGACATACAATTACTGTTTTTCTTGTGACTAATACACACAATATGCATATTTCTATTGTAACTTGACAGGTAAATTTGATAAATTAATATATTTAACGTAGAGTATAATAGTAATAAATATGAAACACATATAAATTTTAGGTAAAATAAATACTATACATCCAAATATAATTTTTTTTTTTTTTTTAGACAGAGTCTCGCTCTGTCGCTCAGGCTGGAGTGCAGTGGCACTATCTCAGCTCACTGCAAGCTCTGCCTCCCAGGTTCAAGCAATTCTCCTGCCTCAGCCTCTCAAGTAGCTGGGACTACAGGTGCCTGTCACCAGGCTCGGCTAATTTTTTGAATTTTAGTAGAGACGGAGTTTCACCGTGTTGCCCAGGCTGGTCGTGAACTCCTGAGCTCAGGCAATCCTCCCGCCTTGGCCTTCCAAATATAATATTTAAGGTTAAAAAATTGACCTATGAAAAATTGAAATGATAAGCTGGAACAAAAATTCTAGATGAGACTATAAGGTGACACAAAGCAGCAAATGAAAAGTGATTTTCTTTTAGCATAATGCAGTTTGTAGGCAAAGTTAACCAAGCTAAATTAAAATTATTAAAACGTATGTGGCTTCCATACGTTAGATAAGAATTCTTATAGTTACCCACATCATAAGAAGAAAACTAAGGCACAGAGAAACTAAGTCACCGGCCAAAGTTCACATGGTTAGTTAGTGGAAGAGCAGATAATTAATATTTGTAGGGTGTCTTTAAGGCCAACTCCTAAACAAAATTAGATGAGCCTTTTCCAAAATTTGGATTTAACATGTTATAATTTGCCTACATTTATTATTCTGAGTTTGTAGAATGATATTTTAGGAGATGTTCTGATATGATTGGAAAACTTTGGCAACATATTCTTATTTGAAAATTCATAAAACCATGTATAGAATAAAGACTCTGTGATGCATTAGGTTAGGAAGTTGTTTATGTCAGCAAGTCCCAAATTTATTTCAACATGGAACATTATTTTCATCGAGTAAATGAAATAATGGTCCTTGGAGAAGTAACACTAAAAATTACTTTTAAATTATTTGCACTCGTTTTACCTTGCAAAAATGAAGAAATAAAATATACAGAAAAATGAGTTTGTACTAGTAAACGTAAATATTATAGCAATGTTAGTGTTGAGAAGAGAGCTGTCATAGAAACTAATGGATGGATGCGTAGATTCATAGTATTGAAAATCATGAAAAAATAAGATTGAATGAAGTAGAATGGTATAGTGCTTAATGTTACAAAGTGCTCAAATTTTTTCTACAGATACAAGCTGGTCATATCTAACTTGTAATTCCCAACGTGCTCAACATGAGTCTTTTTTTTTTTTTTTGAGATGGGGTCTCATTCAGTCACCCAGGCTGGAGTACAGTGGTCCAGTCACAGCTCACTGCAGCCTCCACCTCCCAGGCTCAAGTGATCCTTTCACCTCAGCCTCAGCTGGGACTACAGGCATGCATCACCATGCCTGGCCAATTTTTTTCTTTTTTCTTTCTTTCTTTTTTTTTTTTTTTTTTTGTGGAGATGTTATTTTCCCATGTTGCTCAGGCTGGTCCAGAATTCCTGGGCTAACGTGATCTGCCCACTTAGGCCTCCCAAAGTGGTGGAATTGCAAGCATCAGCCACTTCACCCAGACAACAGGAGTCTGTTAATATTCGATCCGTAAAGTAAATTATTGTACTTTTGTTCTCATGATGTTTCCTTTAATTTATGACACATTCTCATACTTAATCACATTAGTCTTAGATTTAATGAATATTTATATCTTCCCCATCACACCAAAAGTATTTTAAGAGGTTCCCATGTCTTTGTGGGCTTCTCCACCCTTATCATGTTGCTATATGCAAAATGTAAACTCTAGCTTTTGGAGGATGTACTTTCCCTCTTTCATGAATATTTGTGACCATCACATCTGAAATAAAATTTGTTTGGATATAAACTTGTGGGTTCAAAAGCAACTTCTTTTAAGAAAGAAATTATTTCTCAATTTTTTTTTTCCATTGGGAAATCTGATGTCTATCAGGAGATGGTCTGCTGTTAGTGTCTGGAAACATCTAGACATTTCTCAATATCTTTATTGTTAGTCTCAATTTCACTGTGTTTACAGTCGTAGATATTTCCCTTATCTTCACTGTCAGGTGTTCCATTAGTCTTTCTATATAAAGAGGTCTTTCACCTTTATTTAAGTTTTGAAATCCAATGTATACATTTCTCTCGGTGGGAATTCTAGCATTCAGATTTTGGCATTTCAACTTCTAGCCTTTGTAAAACTTAGGTTTCATTTTCTACTTTCTTCTTTTTTTATGTTCTGTTGCTTTCAGAGAGAGTATCTCAATATGGTCCTTTAACTAACTGATGAATATATTTTCAAATGGATCCAGTCAGCTCCTTATTCCATTTACTGTACTATGTTTCTCACATGCACTATTTCCATTTTATTCTTCCTAGTATTTTTTTCTTATATTGATAGTGATATGGTTTGGTTCTGTGTCCACACCCTAATCTCATCTCAAAATGTCATCCCCACATGTTGAGGGAGGGTCTTGTTGGGAGGTGATTGGACAATGGAGGCCGACTTTCTTCATGCTGTTCTCATGATAGTGAGTGAGTTCTCAAGAAATCTTGTGGTCTAAAAGTGTTTGGCAGTTACCCCCTCACTCTATCTCTCCTGCTGCCATGTAAGACGTGCCTTGTTTCCTTTTCACCTTCCACCATGATTGTAAGTTTCCTGAAGCCTGCCAGCCATTTGGAACTGTAAACCTTTTATTGTTTATAAATTACCCAGACTCAAGCAGATTTATTTTACAGTGCAAAAACAGACTATACAAATAATTGGTACCGTGGAGGATGAGACACTGTTATAAAGACATTTCAAAATGTGGAACCAACATTGGAACTGGGTAACAGGCAGAGATGAAACACTTTGGAGGGCTCAGAAGAAGATAGAAAGATGTAAGAAAGTTTGGAACTTCCTAGAGACTTGTTGAATGATTCTGACCAACATCCTAATGGTGACATGGACAATGAAGTCCATGCTGAGGTGGTCTCAGATGGAGATGAGGAACTTCTTGGGAACTTATATTTAAAAGGGAAGCAGAGCATAAAAGTTCAGAAAATTTGCAGTCTGACGATGTGGTAGAAAAGAAAAACCCATTTTCTGGGGAGAAATTCAAGCCCACTTCAGAAATGTTCATAAGTAAAGAGAAACTGAATGTTAATAGCAAAGAAAATGGGGAAAATGTTTCCAGGGCATGTCAAAGATGTTTGCCACAGCCCCTCCCATCATAGTCCTGGAGGCCTAAATAATTTCATGGGCCAAGCCCAGGGCCCTGCTGCTGCTCCATGCAGACTCGGGACTTGGTGTTTGCATCCCAGCCACTCCAGCTCCAGCTGTGGCTAGAAGGGGCCAAGGTACAGCTCAGGCCATTGCTTCAGAGGATGCAAGCCCCTAGCATTGGCAGCTTTACATGATGTTGAGCCTGTGGGTGCACCGAAGACAAGAATTAAGGTTTGGGAACCTCCCCCTAGATATCAGAGAATGTATGGAAACACTGGATGACCAGGCAGAAGTCTGCTGGCAAGGTCCAAGCCCTCATGAAGGCCCTCTGCTAGGGCAGTGCAAAGGGGAAATATGGGGTTGGAGCCCCTACATAGAGTCCCTACTACGATACAGCCTGGTGGAGTTGTGAGAAGTGGGTCATAATCCTTCAGGCTCCAGAATGGTAGATCCACTAACATATTGCAACATGCAAAGCCTCAGGCATTCAACACCAGCCCATGAAGGCAGCCTTGGGGGCTGTACCCTGCAAAGCCACAGGAGTAGAGCTGCCCAAGGCCTTGAGAGCCCACTTCTTGCATCAGCATTCCCTAGATATGAGACATGGAGTCAAAGGAGATTATTTTGGAACTTTAAGATTTAATGACTGCCCTGCCCGGTTTCAGACTTCCATGGGGTGTGTAGCCCCTTTGTTTTGGCCAGTTTCTCCCATTTGGAATGGGAACGTTTACCCAGTGCATGTATCCACATTTTATTTTGAAAGGAAATAACTTGCTTTTGATCTTACAAGCTCATATGTGGAAGGAGTGTGCGTTATCTCCGATGAGACTTTGGACTTGGACTTGGGATTAATGCTGGAATGTGTTAAGACTTTCAGGGACTATTGGGAAGGCATGTTTTGAAATGTGAGAAGGACATGAGATTTGGGAGGGGCCAGTGGCAGAATGACATGGTTTGGCTCTGTGTCTCCACCTAAATCTCATCTTGCATTGTAATCCCCTTGTGTCTAGGGACGGACCAGGTAGGAGGTGATTGGATCATAAAGGTGGTTCCCCCATGCTGTTCTCATAATAGTGAGTGAGTTCTTATGAGATCTGATGGTTTAAACGTATTTGGCAGTTTCCCCTTCTTGCTGTCTCTCTCTCCTGCCACCGTGTAAGATGTGCCTTGCTTCTCCTTCACCTTCTATTATGATTATAACTTTCCTGAGGCTTTCCCAGCCATGTGGAACTGTGAGTAAATTAAACCTTTTTTGCTTTATAAATTACCAAGTCTGAGGCAGTTTTTACAGCAGTGTGAAAATGGACTAATACAGTTAGGCATTTTTGTTTCTTTCTTTTTCAATAGATCTGATCTTGTTCTAAAATGGTTGTTTGTCTTTTTAAATTATCATGCTACACCTTGGGTGTCTATTTACTTAAATTAACTCATGGTCCACTGAGGTTATTGATTATTCTATTAATAGTAGCTCTTGATATGTATTGGGTTAGTGTTAATGTCAAGTCACGATGTGTGCACACCAAGTGTGTGCACTTTGGTGATTAAGTTGAAGGGAGTGATACACTTCAGCGTGGAAAGTTCCAGCAAAGTTCCTCTTGTTGCAACTCCACAGGCAATTACTCTGGTCAGGAATTCACCTTTATCCCTGAAAGGAGACATATCAGTAGAAGCTGGCAATTTTGTTAGATTTTAATCCACAAAATCCAAGAACTGAGAGAAGGAAGTCATAGAAGATTGAATATCCAAAGGAGGTAATGGTTACCAGAGGCAACACTGGGGAAAAGCAAATGTCAGATGCTGTACACCTCAAACATCTTCAACTTTTATTTGTCAATTAAATTTTAACTTTTTTAAAACTTGCCTCTTATTTTATGTTACTTTTGTCTATAGTTACCTTCTCCACACCTATAACAGTTAAAGACAGTCTTCTGTCTTCCTGAGAAGTTTTCCAAGTTTTATTGGTGTTATTGGTGGCAAATAGCTTTGATAGTGGTTTCGGAAATCACGTTTCATATCCTTTCAGAGCTGATTATGGAGGAGGTAATCAACAGCCTTTGCTTTTGAATATACTGTGAGGAAGCTAAATGTTTATTTTTATATTTGCAGCCTTGTGTAAATAGATAAGATGTGTAGGAACTCAATATATTCTCAATTAACTAAAGAATTTTGTGGATATCAAATTTTTCTTTATTTCATGGCAAATATCATCATGAAAATAACTTTGTATTTTCTTAATAATATAAAACATTGGATTTAAAACTAACAAAAGAAAAACTCCTTACTGATGAAAATGCTTTGATGATCTTTAAAACACATATTGCTATAAAAACTTATATGAAATGATCAACCAGTTATCTAAAGAAACTTTTAAGAGTCAACTTTTAAGATCAGTTTTTACTCTAGTGGACATTTCTTCAGTGATATAAAAAATTAAAGAAAACTGTTTTTTCTTCAGGTATAGTGAAAATGTAATGCATATATATAATTTATAGAATTACCTGGAAATAAGAGAATGTGTTCTATAAGTAAATATATACATATACACACACACACAGGTGTATATGTATGCATATATTTATACTGTGTGTATGTGTGTGTGTGTACATATATACACATATACATATATGTACATCTATACACACATACACACACACATACACACATATATATATGGGACATGATTATGCTTTTTACTCAACTGGAAAATGCAAATTCTACAATTGTATTAAGTTGAACTATTTATTAATTACCTCATTTTAAGGAAAATATCATATATTATTTAATTTTTATGATTAAAAATAACAACACTGATTATAAAATTAAATCATTAATGAATGCAGAATATAGTTAAAAATGGAAGTACATTCGAAATCTGACATACAAAATAGCAGGACTTGAGTTTTACTATTTTATTAAGAGCAAAGTAATATTTCAAATGTAGAAATATATTCAAAGGGGATTTAGCTTATTTAAACATTTTTGTCTTCTACCATTATATCAGAAATTCAGGTCATATTGCATTATATAAAATGAGCACTTCATACATTCACTATAAATTTTATAATATTATATTTACAAAAAACTTTATTGTCTATGATAACTTTCACCTTAATAACATAAGATGATATTATAGGGTATGTAACTATGTAAAATATTGCTTCATTGTGGACTTTCAGAACAACTACTATGAAATAGCCAACATAGTGGCAAACAGTGATTATGAACATTATAGAACTCTGTTTATCGACAGGAAAAGGCGAGTCAGAGAAGTAAAAGCTTGTATTTCATTTCTACACAAAACAAAAGTGAGTTTTCAAAATTGCTTAACTAAATGAACATGTGAGTAAATGATTTCTAATGCCCATAATTTATGTTTGTTAACATTTGCCTGTAAGACCAAAATATAATAGCACAAAATGACCTTGGAAAATATATGGAAATGTGTCTAAGTCATAGAAGCAAACCATTGTATGCCTCATATCTCATTTGTTAGAAATTCCTCTCTGCCCTTTTCTGGTTTTGTGTTGTTAGTGTTAAGCTCTTGTGGTCAGGGTTTTCTTTCATAGCTAACAAATAAAACTCTAGGCCTTTGGCTTTCTAAAGCCAAAGGGGAAAAAAGAGAGAAAGAGAAAGCTAAAAATGGAGAAAATGTTTAATTCTCTCTTATGGCTATGAAAATGCAGACACTATTCTGTGTCAAGGAACTAGTTTTGATAAAGTGGTGAATTGAGAATATTAACAAAATCTTATTTGCCTTTTAAATGTGAAGACATATGAAAATGTATAATCCTGTTCAAGTTAGTGTTTAATGAACACGTATTTTAAGGCCAATGCTCTACAAACGTTGTTACTATGTCCTCTAAAATGCAATCTTTAATCCCTGAAAGTGTTCCCATCTATTTTATTCTTTTTCCTAACTAAATAGTTGCCATGTTAACATTTAAAATATATTTTACATTTTTATAAACACTTTAATAATACCTACAAAGCCTTTCATTAAGCCAGAGAAGAAACTAGATATACCATTCTCTCCCTTCATGCATAAAAGTATGATTTAGATGGATTCCTTATTAAAACAAATAATTTAACAGTCTTTCATATTTAATTTAAGAAAATAAAGTGCTCTATATAAATGATGGTCCCCCAAACTGGACAAAGTCAATGAACTGTGCATTAGTTCTTGACCATTTGTATCCAGAAATATTTTTCCTTTTATCATAGTATTTAGATTTTACCAAGTCATTATTGTGACTACTATGGTTAAAATATACACTCTATGAAGGAAGAAACATGCCTAGTTAGCCCACCACTTTGTCCTCAAGCTCCCAATACACTCCTGACACACAGAAATCATTCACTAAATATTTATTGAATAAAACAGTGAATTATGAAATTGAGAGACGATTGTTTCACTGAGGATTTGGAACTTGAGCTAATAATGTTCTTGAAGGATACCACGGTGAGGGAAAGGGCAAGAAGATGATACTCTGCTGCATATATGGAAAACATAAAGTTTTTAAAATGCCTGACTATAGTATTTATCAGGATTATATTTGCACCTCAGATATAAAGTTAAGTTAGAGAAAGTATTTTGGAGAACTGATTTTCAAACCAAGACAGTTTTGGAAGTCTGGTATATATGAGTAAAAGTTTCAATTTCTCTTTTAAAAAACAGCAGTATTAAATAATATAGAAGATATTGTATAGGAAATATCTTCCAGATATGAAAGGACTAGAGGAATGGAGTTTTATTAAAATTAAAATGTATTATGAAAATTAATTTCTGAAAGCTAACAATGATTTCTCAAATATATTTACATAACGTGTTATAGAAATGGTTTCATAAAATATAAACAAAAGTCTCACAGAGTCAGAGTAACAAAAATTTATATCATTAAGAAATTTATTTCACATAACTAAAATTTCAAGGCAGCCGTCTTTGTCTTAAAATCTAGAATGTAAAACCAGGAAACAGTAGAATTTGCCTTTAGAAATGCTTTATCTCTAGCATTTTTAAATGTGGAGTCACTATTTATTGAATGAGTAAACATTTCTGCAAATTTTAAATATTTATTACTTGTTACAGGGGTTTCCAGTGAGCTTTTTTATTGAAAAATTATACTTCCTAATTTACCAGAAAAATACGTACAATCTGCAAGGTCCAGAATGAAATCCTTCAAAATCTAATTATAAACTCATTAATGAGTCATACACATTAAAAAGAGTTAACATCTTTATAAATGCAGAACATCTTGCTTTTATTAATTTAATCTATTTTGTGTTAGTCAAGTAGGCCCAGGCTGGTCAGCACTAATTTTTCTCTCTGTCTCTCAGGTATATATCTCTTCAAATCCTTTTAAAAATGTCTCCAGGTTCCTGGTGGAAGACAAAGCTATTAGCTTAAATAATGTTTAAAAGTTAGTTTAGGCTTTGTAGACTTTCTTGTGTGGATGAGTGTCAGAGGCTAATACCAACAAAATATGGAAAATACATGTTGGTGAGGGAAAGAAATGGGTACAGATATTGATAAGCTAAGAAATGGGCTGTTTGAGTGTGTTCATTTTCTCAACTTTGCTGACAAAAAATTGAAAAAACAAAAAAGGTTGCCTATGCCCAGAAGCTGAGTTCTGTAACTGATCAGTCTCTGTGGTGCAGAGATTCATCAGTACCAGGGACCAATTAAGTTCTGATGATGGCGACCTCAACTAGGACTAATTTATTGTCAGGGAACCCTAGGAGGTCAGTGACCAGCCTGTGCCCACATAGGCCCTTGCTCCCCTAGTGTCTCAGCAGACAGAATTTCCCCATCCAAGCAAACTTCCTGACCCAGCCTGAAAACCACACGTCACTCACTGAATTTAAAAGATCATATGAGAAAAAAGAAAAAAAAAGTTTAAGTAATTACATTATAAAATGTCTTTCATAAATTAGTTTTTGAGTTTGTTTTTATTTTTTAATATAGAGTCCCTCCCCAGACTGAAGCAAATAAAAATTTGGTGCAGATAATGACTAAACTCCATGGAAATGGCCTTTATAAAAGCCCAGTAAAATTCAGTTAAAAGCAATGGGTCAAACTAGGAAGACATATACAAATCCATTTAGAATATCTGTAAGTGCAAGTAATGCAGTGAGAAATCAGGAATTCAATATCCATAAAACTGGGGGCAGAGCAAAGCAGAGAGTTGAGTAACCAGACAGAAAAGCCTAGTGCAGAGTTTCTCGAACTTGATGCTGTCGACATTTGGGGCCAGATAATTCTGTGCTTATGAAGTGTTGCCGTGTATAATCAACAATATCTCCATATGTTGTCAAATGTTCCCTAGATGTCAAAATCACCTCTCTTTGAGAACCAATGGTTTAGAGACAGGAGTTGAGCAGAGGATCAAAAATGTAGGCCTGTCTATGCAAACTAGTAAGGAATGAATCAAAATAAAGTTGGGCAATAGATACAGATGACTAGTGATACCATATTCTGTCTCAGCAATTAATAATGGTACAAAGTAATTACAAAATGACACTCATTGTTAAGCCCCTCATTAGTTATATTTTATTTTAACTTCATAAGATATGACATAAATATTATTTTGGCTCCTATTTTATAGAAAAGAAAAATAAGGTTGGTAGATAGTAACATCATAGTAAATATTATATTATTATTCATGTAGGCCTAAATTCACAAACTATGAATAAGAATTAGAGGATGCTGGCCAGGCACGGTGACTCAACACCTGTAATCTCAGCACTTTGGGAGGCTGAGGTGTGCGGATCACAAGGTCAGGAGATCGACACCATCCTGGCTAACACGGTGAAACCCCATCTCTAGTAAATATACAAAAAATTAGCCAGGTGTGGTGGTGGGCGCCTGTAGTCCCAGCTACTCAGGAGGCTGAGGCAGGAGAATAGCGTGAACCAGGGAGGCGGAGCTTATAGTGAGCCGAGATCACGCCACTGCACTCCAGCCTGGACCACAGAAAGAGACTCCATCTAAAAAAAAAAAAAAAAAGAAAACAAGAATTAGGGTATGCTGCCTTCGTTTTTTTTTTGTATGTTTCCTTCTTCGAAAGGAAGCAGTGTTTGGATACCCTAGATCTAAGCGTTAAGAGTTGGTAAGTATCAGTGGACTCCAGGAATTGCACAAATAATAATCAAGGTTCTTTTCATGTGCTAATTTACTTCTTCCATCTATCAATACTACTTATTACCTACATTAGCATAGTAAGACACAGAGACAAAGCTGAAGAGAAAATGTTAGGATTTCATTTCATGTGCTCACATTAACTCTGGCTTCATTGCCTTGTCATATTATAGTTTTTAGTTTTCTATATTGCCACAGTTTTATTTCATTGTATGTACTTTTATATGTGTTTCTGTAGGCATTGGAATCATTTGAAAGAACATGGGTTATTTGTAAGTATTAATAACTCAGAAGTTCAACAGCATGAATGGTAGAGCCACATAAACCCATGTAAAATTCAGAATTTAATGTGAATTTTGGTAAAGTATTTAAATTTTCTGTTTAAATAATTTGAAAGAGTGTTTTCTCAGTTGCAACATAAATATAACCTCTGCTATGTTTTTTGATAGGTTTAATATTGGAAGATATTTAATATGCAGAGCTTATCTCTGGCTATGTAGATATTCAAAAGTTATATGATTCACCTCCATTTATTTTATGACTGTCAGAATAAAGGAAAAATTCATAAAATATATTTTCAGTGCTAGATGTAAATCAAATAAAATATGTATGGTGGGGCCATTTTTATTTGAATTTGTTTCTGTTGATAGGGACTGTGCTTTGTGGCTGTCTGATAGATATGAAACATTTTTATTTATTGCTTTTCCTTTTCTCAAAGTGAGATGACTATCACTGTGACTCATTTTTTTAAGTTGCTTCTATATGGTGACTAATGTGTTCACTCCAACACCTGGTCAATCCACTACACAATATCCAGCTGTTCACGTAACAGAAATAGTGCCTGCAGGCACACACCAGCTTGGTGTGCAAAAAAGAAATGTATATTTGAAAAGTTGTTTTAGTCTCAAATTATTAATAAATTACCTCCATCAGAGCACTTTAAATATAGGGTGAGAAAATTGGCCTGGAGGAGAACAGGCTGTTAATATATTTATTACAAAATTGAAAATAAACTGTTTTGCTGTTGAAATGAATACAGCAGTATAGGGTGTGTATGATTTTTCAAGGAGTTTGAAGACATTAATATACTATAATATGTAATAATCACATAACTGGGGCTGAAATATATTCCTAATAAATGGTAAAAAAAGAGTAGGTATTACAGGCTCTCTAAAATTCTCTCAAGGAGGTGAAGTTTTACTTGGATTTTGAAAAATTGATGTATATATAGCCTGAGAGAGTTGAAAAGATGTTTATTCACTAAGATGGGCAGAATGAAGTTCAGAAAAAAAGACAGGAAAGTGGAGCACAAATATCTAGGAAAATAGATGGAAAAAGAATAATCTGGTGGTATTATGCAAGATGAATATGAGTGTCTATAGGGTAATAGGGGGAGCAAGTTTAGCAGTGAGAACAGTATAAAATCTATTGCAATTATTCAAACATGAAGTAAAAAGAGGCTGAACTCACCAAATTGCAGTAGAACAGAAATGACAGATGTGTGAGATATTGCACATGATAAATCAGGTCTTCTTTTTTCAATCTCCAAAATAGCCCAATGGATAAATATGCTGGTAATACAAATTTATGGGTGTGGTAAACAAGAAACAATGTAAATGAGAATTTGAAAGGGTCTGGAATGTTTTGATAAACAAGCTAGTTGGCAAGCATATTTAAATGACAGCTCCTGTGAAGAAAAATATGTTCGATAATAATTAAACACCATTAGGAATTGATGGTTTGATTCATGAAGGAGCAGTGCTTGTCTTTCAGTCAATAGAACCCATGGCTACATTTATCATCCACACAAAATAATATTTATCACATTTTAAAATTTATAAAACATTTTACATATATTATCTCATTTGACATTAAAAGACCACCGTCAGGAAGACATAGCTCATATTGTAATGTGCATTTTATCAGTGCAGTCACTCATTGATTTCATTGTGTTGCCATCCCATTGAGTAGGAGTACATTGCAGGCTGTATAGCAGGGATACTATGTTAGGCAGAGACATATTTGCAGTTGTAAGCTTAAGAAGGTGTATCAGTCATTGTCCTGGAAGGAAAAATTGTCTTTGAGGAACGGTTAAAATGTTGAAATGTTTGCAGTACCCGGCTGGGCGTGGTGGCTCACGCCTGTATACCAGCACTTTGGGAGGCCGAGGCGGGCAGATCACGAGGTCAGGAGATCGAGACCATTCTGGCTAACACGGTGAAACCCCGTCTCTACTAAAAATACAAAAAATTAGCCGAGCGTGGTGGCGGACACCTGTAGTCCCAGTTACTCGGAAGGCTGAGGCAGGAGAATGGCATGAACCCAGGAAGCGGAGCTTGCAGTGAGCCTAGATTGTGCCACTGCACTCCAGCCTGGGCGACAGAGCAAGACTCCATCTCAGAAAAAAAAAACAAAAAACAAAAAAAAACAAATGTTTGCAGTACCCGAAGGTGAATGAAAGCAGGGAGCTTTTGTCTCTATGGAAAGAGGAAGGTGAAGTTACATGAACCCCACAGGAACTACCATTTGGTAGAGAAATGTGACCAACATGTAGCAGCTTGGAAGGGGATCAGCAGGGAAATAAATTCTTCATGTTTACCTACTCCCTGCTCCCTATAATTCTGAGCTCTTATTGCTTCTCAGTAGCCAAACCCATCCACAAGTCAGTGGAAGGGAATCTGTTGACCTAGTCTATAGGGGAGGCCTCCCTAGAGCTAGAGAAGAGTAGAAATATGTGGCAAGTGGCTTAGGAAGGAAAAAAATATCCAGCAATAAATCTGTGGTGTGTTGTTAAGAAAAGGTGTCAAAATAGCTACAGTAAATTGTACGGCTATATGCATCTTCTTTACCCAGAGATTCATTCTAGGCAAATGGTCAAAAACAATTTTTTCCAGAGAAGTTTACTCAGATTTGTCCAATGAAAATGTCCTGGTCTAACTTAACTAGACCAGAAAAGTTACCCTAAAAAATACATGGAATTGGGCATGAGTGAAACTGACCATTTTTGAGGGCACTGTATGTTCAATATGCCCTAGATAGATTCAGAATAAAACCATTATGTGCACAACATTAGTCGGTTTCCTGAAGTTCTGGTAGCCATAAATAAAAGTGATTGTGTATTGTTTTCCAGATCCCATAGTTTTTTTTCTTCATCATATTGCACAAATTGAGATGCTGCTTCAAGTTCCCTTACGTGCTTTTTAGAAGAGTCCTGTTTCCAGAAGTAATTTATGAGTAATTCATTCTTTCACCACTTAGAAAGTTAATTAAAACATAGAGTTTCCATAAAGTTCCTAATTATTCGTATAACTATTTCATAAATAAGTAGTTTAAAATGAATATTCAAATGTCAAGCCCATGGTAAAATTCTCCAAAAATTATTAAGTGTTGTGGCAGACACTATCAGATCTCACTAACACACATAGTCTGCCTCTCCTTTGGTACCCACCACGTTAATTTTAGATCATGTGATTGACATTGGCAATTTACTCATAAAACAGTTATGTGTCTGGACTTTGTCAGACTCCGTCTAACAGCAGGGGTACAATTCTCTAAGTTGTCCTCCTTCATCGTGGTGAACACTGACGCCCAATACCACAGAGGCTATAGGGAAAGATGCTGGGGACTGCTGCACCTTTGGTGCCTATTTGATTACAATGAGCAGAGCCCCTTGAGGACCAGCAGTAGAAATATGCAAAGAATAAGAATGAACTTTTATTGTTTTAATATCCTGATATTTTGAGGATTGTTTCTTACCACAACATAAATTAGCCAAGACTATACTTCTTAATGCTACATATGAGTCCCTTAAGGATTGCCCACTTCCTGTTTATCATATTCTGCAAAAAAAAGACTCTTTAAACATGCAGAACTACTTTAAGTATATCAAATATTCCATGTTATGTCTTGAAGAGTTTTCATATCCATGCATGATGCATCCATTAAAATGCATTTCTTGCCATTTTTCACCTTACCTACTCTTAGTATCCCCACGAGGTTAGCTTATTCATACAAAAACAGTGTTGCACTGGAGCCAAGTCCATGAGAGCCAACTGTTAAATGTTCAGTAATTTTGCAACGCAGTTATTTTTTATTTTTTATATTTTATTTTATTTTACTTTAAGTTCCGGAATACATGTGTTGAATGTGCAGGTTTGTTACACAGGTATACATGTGCCATGGTGGTTTGCTTCACCTATCAACCCATTATCTGGGTTTTAAGCCCCACATTCATTTGATATGCCTCCCCTTTCCCCTAATACCCCGACAGGCCCTGGTGTGTGATGTTCCCCTCCCTGTGTCCATGCGTTCTCATGTTCAACTCCCACTTATGAGTGAGAACATGTGATGTTTGGTTTTCTGTTCCTGTGTTAGTTTGCTGAGGATGATGGTTTCCAGTTTCATCCATGTCCCTGCAAAGGACATGAACTCATACATTTTTCTGGCTGCATTGTATTCCATGATGTATATGTGCCACATTTTCTTTATCCAATCCATCATTGATAAGCATTTGGGTTGGTTCCAAGTCTTTGCTATTGTAAATAGTGCTGCAATAAACATATGTTTGCATATGTCTTCATAGTAGAATGATCTACATCCTTTGGGTATATACCCAATGATGGGATGGCTGTGTCAAATGGTATTTCTGGTTCTAGATCCTTGAGGAGTCACCAAACTGTCCTCCACAATGGTTGAAATAATTTACACTCCCAACAGTGTAAAATCATTCCTATTTCTCCACACCCTTGCCAGCATCTGTTGTTTCCAGACTTTTTAATGATCACCATTTTAACTGGCGTGAGATGGTATCTCATTGTGGTTTTGATTTGCATTTCTCTAATGACCAGTGATGATGAGCTTTTTTTCATGTTTGTCGGTTACATAAATGTCTTCTTTTGTGAAGTGTCTGTTCATATCCTTCACCCACTTTTTGATGGGGTTGTGCAACTCAGTTTTTAAAGGAGCCTAAGTATTAAATTAGATAACTTATAACTAAACAAATTAAAACAAAATGTATACTTAAAATGAATGACTTTGTGATGATTTTCCTCATTTTACTATTATTTATGTTTATTACATACATATGTTGAAAATAATATGCTGTGTTGTACTACTGTATATCTCTTTCTAACTTCAAAATCAATGACATCCATTTGGTAGTTTGAAATTGGTCATAGTGAGATTATTTTTACTGTGGAAATCAGCAAATATCAAAGCAGGGTTGGATTAATTCACTTTCTTGACTGTCTAGACTTAGGAAAGTATGAAGTAAATGTTTACAAAGCAGATTAAACTTAAATGGAAAGTGTGTTTGTAGCCATTACATTGCCAATACATACAAAAAGATTGAGGAAGGCCAGGCGTGGTGGCTCACATCTGTAATCCCAGCACTTTGGGAGGCCGAGGCAGGCGGATCACGAGGTCAGAAGATCGAGACCTTCCTGGCTAACACAGTGAAACCCCCTCTCTACTAAAAATACAAAAATTAGCTGGGCATGGTGGTGGGCACCCCTGTAGTCTCAGCTACTCGGGAGGCTGAGGCGGGAGAATGGCTTGAACCCGGGATGCAGAGCTTGCAGTGAGCCGAGATTGCGCCACTGCACTCCAGCCTGGGTGACAGAGTGAGACT